>NW_013667581.1:21404-26096 GCF_000517525.1 Limulus polyphemus
TTTTAATTATGTTTGAAATTATGAACATTGCTCAACATCATGAAAATTAAACCTTATTTTCAATAAGCAATCCTGAAAAATATTTGGGGGTGCTTAACTTTTTTCCAGGTGTATATATTGATAAATGTAACACACAAGTTTTTATTTTCAACAGTTTGACTTTGGGATAGTGTGTATGTTCCAAGGTCACCTACCAAACTAAATACTGAGATGTACATTAGCAGTGGAATATGCTCTCCTTGAGTTCCCCCTAAAAATGTTGATCAGACTTCAGAATTAAAAGCTAAAAAGAGTCTCTTCTAATAATTTTTACAGATACCAGAAATTGATCAAAAATTAAATGAACATCTAGCACTACCACTTGTGTGAGGCATAACAAAATAGTTGATGAAATAAAAAACTTTAAACAAAATATATCCTTATAATAAATTCAATAGGTGTCTTCAGAACCTTTTAAAATTCAACCTCAAGTCTATGTTGCTGTCCATAAAGACCTAAGTTTGAAACTCTAAAGATTAGCTTTTGCTTTGATGGGTAAAATATAGTATTAAAAGCTACTTACTTCTCCATATTTAGTTTTGTTTTATTAAAATACACTAACACCCAATTTCAACTGTTAAGGTTATGTAATTTTGTGATATTTCACACACACACACACACACACACACACACACATATATATATATATACGTTGAAAAAGTTTTGTTAAAAAAAAAGGAGGAGCAAAAGAAGTCAGAGGCACTAATATGAAAAGTTTACAAATAATAACTGTAAGTCATCAAACATAATTGTGCCTACATACATTTTTTTTTGTACTATTGCAATCTATTTCTTGGTAAAGAGAAATATATTCAACAAAAGCAAATTTTACCTTGGCCTTTGTACTCTCAATTCCCTGTAAACTACAGAGTATCTGTTGCTCTATGGCTTTTATCCAGCCTTCTCGTTCCTGAAAAATGAATCTGGAGTTTTACAACACAACATTTTAAGGAAATTTAGCTTATGATGAATGGACTGTATAATAATAAGTAATCACAGATAATATCAATTAAACTTTGAAATCATTTTATACCAAATATTTCACATACACACACTACACTTTTAAAAAATAATGAAAAACGTGTACTGCAGTTCAACAGATTCTCATAGGATACTTTCTTTTTTCACTTTCTAAAAGAAAGTTAATAATATATTCATATATAATTTCATGTCAAAGTTTGTCTTATAAGTAAGAACAAATCAAAGTTTGAACAGTATCAATTACACTATTATGAGAGATATCATATTGGGTAATTAATTATTGGTACTGCATAATATCCAACAGATGTTGCTCCATGTGTTAACATCACCATCTGGAAACGAAACTGCAGTACACAAGTACCAAAAATGTCTTTACTTCAGAATGATATTTATAATGAATTTGAGTTCAACAGTGAAAATACATAAGAAAAAAATCAATGGAAATCTGGAGATACTAAAGACAAGATAACTGTGTTGGAACAATATAAAACATTATAGACAATGTTACACATAATAAAAATATACATTGTCCAATCTCAATTGGTGAACTCACATAACGTCTGACAACAAGAGAGTGCAAGATTTCTAAAGAGTTTGAGCTACACTAAGAGACATTAGTATCGTTTGGAACTGCCATCAACTTATGAGCATGTAAATGATCTACTATTACTACATCCATCAACATCAATGCAGATACAGATGCAATTAGAATAAACCACAAGTAAGCTCCATTCATCAAAGCATGGTGGACCTTCTGCAAGTGTATTATGCTGATTTGTATATTAATTAATAAAATTAATGATTCATTTTAAAAAAACAAACAAAACTACACATATAATGAAGAAGATACATAAAGTTTAATGGGTATATTTTACAATTTCTTACATAAATTCCTTTAATGATTATACAATCTGTCACACAAAAGTACAGTAAAATGCTAAATAAACTAATAATTTCTAAGAAAACTATTTTTTTAATAGCATTTCATTTCAGATCTGGAAAAGTACATTCAGGAGTACTTACTTCCAAGTTACTAGCTTCAAACTGCCACTGTTTGTTGTCTAAAGATACTATAACAAATTCATAGTCATCAGAGTCTGAAACAAAAGGGAAGAATAAAGTGTGTAAAAAAAATTGTACATTAGAATATGATGCTAGTATCAATCTATTTTTAAGGAAACAGTTATGTAAAGAGTAAAAAAAAGGCATATTTATGTAAGTATTGCAATGTAATTATTATCAACTGACTGACAAAGACAACAAAACCATGTCTTTAAATCAGATTGATAATAGATACACAATCATATGACCTACCCAAGGTACCTGCATTGGACCTGCTACTCCATCAACTGTCAGTGCATATAAAGTTTGGAGATGGCTTGAATGGGAAGTGAAGGAATCTTTTATATAAGCTTGTTGAAACATTGTACACTTGTAATAAAGTTTCTGTCACTAGTCATTCAAGCTTGTCTCCAAACTATATTTTCTAAAAAGTGGGTTCCTCATCATCAAAACTGTCAATGCAGTAGATTTACTTTTCCACCCACAAACTAGTCCACCACCTTGTCCATATATTAACTCCTCCCAGAAAGAAAATACATTTTTAAGAGATGATCTCCACAGCTTTTGTCTGAAAACTTAAGACATTTCTGTCCCATCAAAAAGAGATTCTTGTCAGTTTTGATGCTATCAATATATTTCTCAACACACTAGTTCCTGATTCACTCACATTCATTAGGCAAAAATTAGAAATGGACCCTTTCTTAAACATTGTTGATTTCATCAGAACTCATTCTCCATTACCTTAATATCACATATTTTTGATTTAAGGACTATTTTTATTAACAGACTGCAAGTCTAGCCATGGATACTTCTTTTCCACCAATTATCAGCAACCTCTTCATGTTTGAATTTAAATCACAAGCTAAAGAATCAGCAAAGCTGAAGCCATGATCCTGTAAATGTTTTGTCAATAATGCCATTGTCACCTGGGCCACAAAACTACAACATCATTGGTGATATTCTCCAACATCTAAACTCCCCAAATAAAAATATTCAATTTGCTGTACATATATAGAGTCAGAATATTAACTGCCATTTCTAGAAGTCCTAATACATTGCCACAAAAACTATCTATGCATGAAATAGTACCTATGTTACAGATCCAACCATCTGCACTTAGTAAAATGTGGAATTATTTAAAATTTCCAAATGAGAACAGAGAAAATCTGTGATACTCAAAGTTTAAAACAAGAAGTCTATCTCACCAACAAAACATTTCAAGCTAATGGTTACCTTAAATAGTTCATTAACCCTTTCACTGCAACTGGGATATGCATTTCCCAATGCACTAAGAAATATATGTCCCAGTTGCAGTGAAAGGGTTAAACAGTCACTAAAATCTTAGTTCTTCTCACTGACATCCTCAGAAGAACGTTTAACCACCATCTCTCTACCTTTTATATTTATTCTAAGTTACAATTTCAATAAGATCTGTAAGAAATCTAGTGTCAGAGTTTATTTCAAATCTGGCAAAAATTTTTGAAAGATCCTGAGAAGAGCAAAATAACCTCTTAATTCCTAGAAATGAAAACACGTAGTTTCAGTTGCAATGGAATCTAAGTCCATGAAACAGAAATAACTATCAATCACAAACTAAACGAACATGCTGATACAACACTACTACATCAGAAATTCCACCAAAGCCAAACATTATTACAACACAAGACACTCATTTTAATGTGACAAGTACATGATTTTTGTTACTAAAAACACTGGAAATGTAGAAAAATTAAATAAGCTATCAGAATAAAGACCAATACATCAAAAGTTGACCACAGACTAGAAACAAGCAATATCTGGAATCACATTCTCCAGAATCTTAACATAAATGGGATTCAATAACCCTCCTAATGACAAATCAAAATTGTTCACAGTTTTCAAGAGCCAAGTTAAAATACAAGGAATTTTCCAGGCCTGCACAAACCATGTTATTGTCATATTTAACTTTGTGAGACACCCAATTCAAACATCTGTCAAAACTTAGTTTCGAAGATGCCTTGCAGAATAGAAACAGTTAATGAGGAAAAGGACAGTGTTACTTCACATCAGAATAATAACTAGGACCTTATCTATGTTTTTTTTTTCTTTTTGTTGAGCACCAAGCTACACATTGGGCTATCTGTGCTGTGCCCACCACAGGTGTCAAAGCCCCATTTTTAGCATTATAAACCTTCAGACTTACCGCTGAGCCTCTACAAGAATACAAGAATACTTTTGGTAAAAAAGTTAATATAACAAAAACACATTTCCTAAACATGTAGCTTACACCTGTAAATAAAAAAACAAAAAACTCACTTCATATTACTAGACACATAACAAAATATTAGGTCGTCAAGAAATTAATGTTGCTTTTTTTTAGATGAAAAAATCTGAACAACTTATATATCCAAACAAAAAATTTATTAAATGAAATAGTCCCTATTCTTATCAATGATGCTTTTCCATCTTACAATCAGGTTGTTAATGCCCTGATTAAAGAAATCATTTGCTTTGAAGCATAAAACATGTTGATGTCCTCTTTAACACCTCCAACATTTGCATACCTTTTCCCATTAAGATGGTGCTGCAGCGAACAAAAAAGATGGTAATCTGATGGTGCCATATCTGGTG
>NW_013667581.1:26848-30769 GCF_000517525.1 Limulus polyphemus
TTTTATTACACACACACATATTATATAGATATGTGAATAAATAAATAAAATATAAAAGTTCAAGTAATACCTAGAAGAAATTAGATGCAAATAATTTAAAAACTCCTTTTTTTTCCCAATTTCTTCATTTGTTACAGCACCAAAGAACCAGTTGGCAGCAAAAACCATTAATAATACAAAAAATAAATCATAATGAATCCAACTAGTAATTAGAAAAATAATATCTCTGATCAATAACATTTCAATTAAAACATTGATTCTCCTTTGCATTTATGTACAATTTATAAGCAATTACCACATGCTTATTACAGTAATTTGTATATTATGTTTTCATCACACACACTTAAGCAACCACTTGTCCAATCCTGCATTGTACATGTATCCTACCTGCTTCAGCAGGACGATTGGTAATCAGGACAGGGTCATCACAGTTACTGGCCAATGATAAACGACTCTGGCCATCACGAATCATGTCAATACTGGCTGAGAAATGGACTTCTCTTTCTTGATCTTCGAATTTAAAAAAGATATGTATACCACAAGAGATAAGGTGAATGGTGGAAGTGAAAGTTGATGATGACGATATGTTTGAGTTTCAAAATAACATACAAAGAAACAAATTATGAAACTATTCAAATCATGAGCTAATAATTAATATTTTTTGTAAAACTAAATTTGTATTAATCTTCAAGTAATAACAATAACTTGGAAATAGTGTATTTTCTTGATACTTTTGTACTTAGATTAACTGTGAAAAGTGTTACGTTATAAAATAAAGCTTTTAAATAGTAAAAACAGAAAACATGTTCTCTGAATTAAATTTCTTTTAGTACAATATACAAATCACAGTTGTTATAACAAAACAAATGCATAATAAGAAACTACTTTAACCAGGAGGGTTTCCACTAACTAACATTAAATAAAATTGATTCAAAATATACTTAAAGCCACTCGTGTTACTATGATACAATAAAAGATCATTTTTTGAGGTGTCACGAAAGATTGTTTCTATCTCATACTAACAAAGTTTACTGTTCTCCTCCCTTTCATGTGGGTGTAACTATCATATGTTGTGTAAAAAATAAATATGATTATAAATATGTTAGTTAACTGAAAGCAGCTTAATTCAATTAGAAAAAAAAAGGTTATTTTATAATGCCAGGACTTACAGTAGAGTTGTTAGTAAACTGATCTTAAAATCTCTTTTTTATGCTGGAATGCCAAGCAAATATTAGTTGTAATGTTAGGATTTCACCACCACCACCACCACAGATGCACTTCAGATACCATCACCATCTTGTGACATCAAAATGTTGCATTAGTCAAAGTTCGATAACTGATGCAGTTAGTAATTTTTTTCCTCTTCAATACAAGCCTTTAAAATATTCTTAGTAAAACAATTTCATGCTTCAAAAGAGGTTAGACAAATGGTTGCTTATTATTTTCTGGATTACATTGCAGAAGAAATCAGAAGGTTAATAGCATGCTATTAAATGGTTAAATAGTATGAATTTCGAGAGAGCTCTAAGGTAATAATTAAATAAGATATACTATAAAAGTGAAGTTGGAAACACACAATGATATTGCTGCAATGTGCAGTTAAACATTTCTTAATAAAACTGTTAACATTTAAACATCTGTTAATAAAACTGCTAACATTTACACAGTTTTAACTACCTAACAGGGTAGCTCAACAACAAAATATACTTTACAAAATACAGTTTTCTCATCATCCAGTAGTTAAGACAGTGATGTTAACTCACTTGAGGCATTCATATAACACAAAGAATGAGAGAAAAACATTTCATTCAAGAAACAAACCATATTATATACCTATGCACTATCCTATAGGAATCTCTAAAGAAGAAAACTAAACAATGCTTCCACAGTTTTGAAAATTTCAATCCAAAAGCCAAGCATAATTTCCTGGTTTTAATACCGTCACACACAAAATAACAATTATGATTTTAGAAAACATACCTCCCCCAACTGTCAAGCTGTTCAGTTCTGTGGCTAGCTCATTAACTTGGTGTGATGATGGACCTGAAGAGATGAGTTGTGCTCGAGAACCTCTTGGTTTCTGTCCTGGAATCTTTACTGTGACATGCATCAGAGGAATTTCTTTACCATGAACATTATCCATGTAGTCCTGAAAATTATTAATTATATATATATAAATAAACACACACATTATTTGAAATAATTATGGACACAGTGAAGAAAAAGAGTATTTAAGGCAAATATTACTGGATGTCACCCCTTTTATAGAGTAAAAATCAGAGTACAGTCACGTGTTGACATTTTATAATGATTGGCTGTTATCCAACCAATTAGAAAGTGCCACACCAGTATAAAGTAGTTAAACTATGCTCAGGTCAGCAGTAGTGTTTCCAGTCATGGCTCACAGGACTGAAATACCATAAAACAAGAATGTACAAATCAAATTTTTAACTGTGTCAAGGATACTCTATCTAAAACAATTGTGACAAACTCCATGTTCTATTAGGAGCTGTATACAAGACTGAAGAGGGCACATGAAACAAGTACTATTAATAATACTATTATTATGTCTGTTGCATCCCAGTTAGCCTGGTGAGCTCCAATATTGAGAAAATAGCCTTGTTAACATTGGATATGGTGGTTTACATGTTATGAAATACTTTGCTTTGCTTTCATTCATAAGTTCTTAGAATTACTAATGTAGCTTTCTCCTGTTAATGCTGCAGTTTCTTGACCACTCCAAGAACAAGAAAACTAGCTTGCTGATTTGCAATTTCTTCTGAATGATAGAAATAAAATTAATTCAAATAAAACAATAATATAAAAAAAAAATAATAACTGATGTTAAAAATAAAACAAATAAACAATATTGTATCATTTATCTTGAACTTAAAAGTCTGATTTGTAAATGACTTTAATAAAGTTGACAATAATTACAATTCACTTACTTAATACAGTTTACACCAGAACAGACATTGTTCATGAAAACTGATGATATAAATAGCATCTAAACCACTATAGCAATGTAGTGTGGTTGACATATTCTTGTTTGCTTTTACTCATAAGTTCTTAGAATAATAGAAGTGGTCAAGGTAGAAAACAGAAAATTTAGGGTACGTTCTCTGGGAGACAGACAACAGCTGAGTATAGATTTTTCCAATGGGCCTTGTTATAAATACAGGTGTCAACAAAGTGATCTCAATGGACATGTAACTGCTCAAAAACAACAGCTGAGAAGAGACACAAAACCAAAGGTTTGAAATGAGTATAGGACTACAAACAGTGGAATGAGTAAAGCTGGAGAAGTGTCTGCTCTTTATAAATCAATCCAAGTTTGAGTTTTTTGGCAAATGTGATGAAACATTATCTTGGTCATAAAAGAGGAGAAGGAACACTCACAATCATAGCTTGGTCTACATAAAGTTCCGATTTGCTGAGACTATAAGGGCTTACAATAACTAAGAAAGTTAAAAGGCAACCAAACAACACGGCTGAAATGTGGGGAGGAGTAACACAGGACAATATTCCACAACTGCACATTGATAAACTGTTTGGCAGCATGAAAGAAAGGTATAATACTTTGTGTTAGACAAGGGGCTCACTAATACAGAATAATATTCCACAACTACACATTGATAAACTGTTTGGCAGCATGAAAGCAAGGCATAATACTTTGTGTAAAACAAGGGGCTCACTAATATGGGATAACATTCCACAACTACACATTGATAAACTGTTTGGCAGCATGAAAGCAAGGTATAATGCTTTGTGTAAAACAAGGGGCTCACTAATACAGGATAATATTCCACAACTGCACATTGATAAACTGTTTGGCAGCATGAAAGCAAGGTATAATACTTTGTGTAAAACAAGGGGCTCACTAATACAGGATAATATTCCACAACTGCACATTGATAAACT
>NW_013667581.1:31454-42274 GCF_000517525.1 Limulus polyphemus
CTATATGTGCATTGCTTGTGTGTTTCTATGTTATTTTCATTACTCTGTGTATGTGTGTTTACATAAATGCACACAAAGAAACAAACTGAACTGTATAATGATATGGGCAGACTAATATATAACTAATATAATAAGTATATGTATTTTTACGAAGAAACAGCATTACCAGTTGTCTACTGTAGAAGTTACCTAATAATTTCCTACAAGCAATTTTGATACAGCCACATCATGTTAATTTTAACATATAATCAGGCAAAAGCTTTCAAAGCTGATAGAAGTATAATTTGACTGTACGACTGTTTAAGATCATTGTGCTGAACTTAAATGAGAAACTGGATATTTGACGGGAAGGACAAAATTGACCTTTTATAAAATTCTTCTTACTCTTCAATAATAAAAAATGGTGTCTAGAAGAGTTGCAGAGAAAACAAGTATAATTTCACTGACCTCAGAGCTGAAATAACTTTTCAGGCCACAGCATGAGAAGATAAGAGCTATTACATAAAACACAGAGTGCAACAAATCTTCTAAACACATGTATGAAATAAGTTCAAGAGTAAAATGTTTTCAAAGTTGAGTATTTTCTGACTGGATTCGTAGTTAGCTCAGGTTATGAAAAAATCGTCCTTTTAGTAGGAGTTCATGAGCTTAAGACTTAAGCAGAAAGTACTTTTCACCATTTCATAGAACTTTTTAGTTCACATAATACTATCTTGATGGACAATTATAATTTCATTGAATTAACTTTACAATTATTAAAAGTCTACATGCAGTAACTGTAAGTAACATTGAAATTATGTATCATTAGGGCTTGATGTAGCAACATTTGGTTTTACAACAAATTACCTGAATGTAACATGCAACATTTTCAGAAAGAGTGAAGTAACATCTACTTGGGAGGAGGGGGGGGGGTAATACACGATACTTTCTATATTATTGACTTCAAAATTATTTTGCCTTTTATACATATATTTGAAATTTTTTACTTCGCACATTGCTTTTTAAGCCCCTGTAAAAATTAAAATGTAGAAAAATACTTACGTGAAGACTTGGATGATATGTTAATCTACCATCACTTGTTAAAGTTACATACTTCTTCTTCCATTCTTTATTCAGTGTTTTACTGCTGCGTTTATACAGGTAACCCTATGACAGCCACAAATGTATGAGTTTATCAAGAGAGTTACACAGGAAAAAATGTCTAAAAATAAATTTCATGAAATCTCATATGACATAAACAGGTGTTAAGAACAGCTAGGAAGCATGCTACTGTAACACAATGTTTCATTTATTTTATCCCCAAAGTGTTTGTGCAGGGATATAGTAGCTCTCTCATAACTAATCCCAATATATTATGTTACAACCAAAACAGTAAATAATAAACCATTATTACTATTATTGTTGTGTACAATGCAAGATCAAAATATTACATAAAACAATAATAATACTACCTATGCTTAAAGCTTGAAACAAACAAACAGAAAAACAATGCACCTGCAAAATGTATGCAGTGTGCATTTGTTTAATTCAATTCAATTTTACATAACACTGAGAATAAGTAAGAGAGGCCAATATTTTGATAAAAACCTGTATCCTGCATTTGAAGTGTGCTCATTTTTAATAGCACAAAGATGTACGATACAGAACCTTACTCGTAAATGATGTTACTTCTTCATTAATATTTTATATATTTCTATATCAGCTTCAAAAAAACAACAGAGTATTTAAGGACCACAGTATTTTAGCACCCAGAGATACTATTTTTTAAAGTGAAGTATTCATAATATTATTATTACTAGAGATGTTTCTAAAACCATTCTGAAATACAGATGATGATGATGATCAGAATACAAAAAAATATATATATTTTTATATAAATGAGGATGATGTTCCAGTGTCATAATAAATGATAGAATAAATATATAAACAAAAGTAATAGGAAAAGTAGCATCAAACTCAATATTAGAACAGAAACTAAATGAAAGATCAAACAGTACACATACATGTAATGTACGAAACGGCAAAGATCACCTATAGACTTATAAATCTGTAGAGTATGTATATTATGATTCATGTGTAGAAGTGAATGATTTACAGATTCTTTGGATATTTCGAATAATCATCAATATCATTGGAGAATGCACCTTAATGTAAGAGACTACAAAACATTTTTGCACATTGTTTGGTTAACTGGATAATGTGCGCATTGATCCGTCAGTATGCGAAATTTCATTAATCGATGCAAAATCCTTAAAGACTTTTCCTAAATACCTACACACTTACTATAACATAAGTATGCACACACACACTGCAAGTTTTATAAAAGATGAAGAAAAAGATCACAGCAACATACATGCAATAAAAGAGAACGATAACAAAAAAACCCTTTCTTACCTGTTTTAGAGGAATATGTCTTCCACTACCTACTTCACCATTCTTTAATTTTTTGTCTTCTTCTCCTTTTTTCAGAGGCTGTAAAAAGATGTTTTGTTATTAGTATCAGTAGGTTTTAAATCTTCATCTAAATAAAACAAAAACATATTTCTATGTTTAAAATATATCAAATCCAAATAACATTTTGGTGACTTTTTACAAAAGTCACCAACTCTGAATCCAAATGTCCATTATTAATTTAACTGAATATTTTTAAACTTTTTAAAACCTAAAATTCTAATTAATATTCTAGGTAAATTGAACTAAGTTAGAAAAACACACATTATGTTCTAACAACATGAAGTTATTCTAATGAGGTCAGAAATACCAATTAAAAGAAATGAAGTGGTACTATGATCAAACAACGTATATACTGTGAACTCAAAACTAAAAACAAGCGAGAATACCCTTTTTGTAGTTATTATTAATTGCTGTAAATTTGAAATATTTCCTCGGATGTGAAATTTTACTTGGCTGTATACAAGTTGATAAAATTAGGAATTTTATCACTTCTTGTTATCTTACTTGTTGTTTGTGAATTTCATGAAATTCAAATTAAGTGTAGGATTGTATAAGCTAATGGATTCCACATTTCAACAGACTCAGAAAATCGGCTGTAATTGTAACTTACGGGAAACAGATTAGACCGTCTGCGTGTTTTGCGAGACGTAGTTGGGGTGGAACTTGGTGTTGGAAGATCTTTTGAATCCTTTGGTGTAAGATTTGGGGTAGTTAAAGGTTCCACAATAATAGGTCGTTCTGGTTTCTCGAGTTTTGATTCCTTTAATAAAGAGTCAGCAGCATTGGTGTCTGAAGCTTTGTCTCGAGAGTTTGGTTCCTACACAAAATAAATTATTTCAAGTTACTCAATAGTCTCATGCAGATCCAATCCTTTTGATCAGTGTTTTCTTTCTTAGTACATTTCACTTGTTCATAATTATATACCATTCTCTTATAGTTTAAGAAGAGTTCAACTCATTGGTATTTCTCTTATAAACGTTATTCAACACATATTATGTTACTATAATATTGCCTTTGTTTCTACAATTACTACTAGGTGTTATATAATTTGCATCAACTGTAATGGTGGCACATCCTGAACATGCTACAAATTTCACATGGGCCACAACAGCATGAGTTAATGTTCTTTTTGTAATAATCAAAATACATCAAGACATCAATATCATATATATCCACATAGAAAACTGATTCTTTATTGACTACAATGTGATATTAGCTCAGTTGTAAACTTCCTACCTCTACGGAGACTTTCTAATGTATAAAAGAATATCAAAACTTCATAAAAAGATGAATAAATATAAGTACAATTCAGACTTCTGCAAATTTTTCTCTGTCTGCAAATTGTTAATAGGATATAAAACTTGTGCCTGAGAACTCACCATGGTAATCTTGGTATTTTGAGAATGTGTGATGACAGTGTGACTGTGACTTGATGATGTGGTTGCAACCCCTGAGACTACGTTGTTGGCATTTAATTGACTGATATACCCGTTATTAGTGTTGCCACTTGACAAAGGAGTAGGTGTTGGGATGTAGTAGTTACACCTGATCTGGTGACTAATAGGTGTGCCAGGGTGTGAAGAACTAGAAGTTAGCGTAGCCATTTTCTGCTGCACAATTTTTTGACAGGCTGTGTGATGAAAAATAATTTAAACATTTTTGTTTTACTACTATAATTGAAAAATGTTTTCTGTTCATTCACTAAAATACAAGTCTTAAAAATCATTAAATTTAGTAAGAATTAAGTTAATAAAACAAAATGGAGTGATTTTATTTCTTAAATATGGTGTACAATAATTAAAAATAAATGCAACTTTTCATATTTTTTGTTCTTAAATGATTAAACGTTTTTAAGATGATCCACAGAAGGAGGTTTATTATAATACCATTTTTATTTTCTCTATATTGATTTATTTAAGTATTGCATTGAATTCGCTGAACTACATTATATACCAGAAAAAGTAAAGTTATCAAACATTTATAAAAGTAAACTTAATATGTTTGACAAAAATAGAATCAAACAATATTTAGAACATAATTACTGCCACAAACTTGTCATTCTACATGTTTTTAGAACAATCTGAGAACTCCAAAGCATCAAAGAGACTGAATGAAGTATCTGTTAAATTTCAGTATGAAATATTTAATACAAAAATTTATATTCTAAAGTTCTGTCAATATTTTACAGCTTAGATAAATGCGAGACTGAATATAATTTTCTGTTACATCACAATTATTCTTGGCCTCCTACTTCACAGAAAATTTTAATTTTTATTACCTGGATTTGGGAAACCAACAGAGTATGTGGAACGGAAACTAATGTTTGCCCAACATTTCATTTCTCAGTAACTTTAAAACATACTTGAACAATATGGGTGAAAATATCTACACAGATAAAAAAATAGACGAGTTGCATAAACTAATAATGTTTCTTTTCTATTTTTATAAGTTGAAACTAGGTGTTTGATCAAAAATATGTACAAAGTTACACAAGGGCTATCTGAACTAGCCATTCAAAATTTTACTGATAGACTAGATGGAAGGAAACAGCACTCACTGCCTACTCTTGGGATACTCTAACTGAATAGTGAGATTTGACCATTGCTCTTATAACATACCTATGCTCCCAAAGTACAGAGTGCATTTTTATAGCAACAGAGTGTGAACCACATACCTTCAGATTTAAAGACTAACACACAATCATTAGGTCACATCCAACCCTAATATTTGGTACTATAATGTTGCAAGTATATGAAGTATAGTGTAACTCATAAAACTAGAAAATGTTTTTAGTACTTATGTTTACTTGTCACTTTTAGAATTTTATGCCATAGCAACAAAATATCAGGTGAAGTATCTAAACAGGGTACTATTTCTAATTACCTGAAAAACTTAAATGAACTGTAAATCATAATAATATCCAAACTTAAATGATGTACAAGTTTATTACATTTACTACAAATATGCAAGTACATAAGTGTATAAAGTATTGGAAATACTGTGTAGACATCTAATTTTAATTACTGCAGGCTAGTTTATTTGGAATTATAAAGAAAAACTTAAAAGAAAATAATTTGTTGTGCACAAATCTTAAAGCTGTCTCTGTTTAAACATCAGAATTTAAACACTGCTTTTGCTCTTAAAAAAAAAAAGAAAAGCTTATTGAAAGTGAATAATAAACCTACTAATCAGATACAAAAAGATGAACTGAATATGTTGTTCGGAACATAAAGAATAGAACGGAATGCAAATGTGAGCATTTAATAAAAGAGGAAAAACATTTTACTTACCATCTTGAAATACTCTTTCTACATTCAAACCATAAGTAGCACAAGTTTCATAATATGAGCAACGTTTCAGATCATTTGCTAATTTCCTTGCCCGTGAATCATCAATGATTCGAGGATTACTTTCACTAATAGCATCTAAAAAAAGAAAAAAGATAAAACAAATTCTACTTATCAGTGAATTTCTCTTTTACATAGAGACAAAAAAATTCCCAGCTCTGAACAAAATCACTTTCATACAATTCCTTAAAATAATACTTGCATTTACCTACTGCAGTGACTAAACTCACTCGTAAGGGATGTTTTCCCTTGAGCTTTGTCTAATAAGCAGTGAAGTATGCAATAAGGGATCATAATGCTGATATTCATTTGGTTTAAGTGTTTATGCAATATGAGCTGCCAGTAAAGAGAGAAATCTAGGCTTAAGTGCCTCTGGGGATAGAGAGTAACAAAGATATCTCAGTTTTGTACAAAATCCACAGCACATAATAACTTATGAAAGCCCACACAACAACGTTGAACAGATGAGCATACGTAGCTTTGTGAACAGCTTTTCTTGTATACAAATTGAAGTATTACAAGGTATTTTAGAGAGTAGTTCAATTGTGAAAACATAATTAAAATTCCTCTATTAACAAAAACAAATGATGGAAAACCCAGGAATCATTGTTTCTATTACTTTGTCTTTACTGGAAATTGAGAGAGCTTTTAATAAGATGGCCAGGAGTCTGCGATAAGTATTTCTTTCTCTCTCTCTCGCTAACAAAAACAGACACAATAGAATTAGAAGAATTCTAGACTACTGTAAAAAGCATGTAATAAATAATAAAACAAAGTTTTGAGCTCAGTTTGTTTGATCAAAAAAATCCTAAAGGCAAAACAAATATAATAGGATTAATTTATATTTTGAAACTAATAGAATGTTTTTTGTATCCCTTACCTTTGTTAAAAGGCAAAAAAAAACATCATGCTATCTTAAGTTTCATATAATGAAATGAAAGATAAATTTTATTTTCTGATGATGGAAATCCCAGCAATATGAAAATAGTAAGTACAGTTATTTTTCTTATTCGTATAAAAAAAAAACTTTCTTCTGTTAAAAAAACACACTGTAAGTCCTTTTAATATGGTAATGTAAAATTGCAATTCCTGTTTCAAGTAAATTTGATGAACAAGCAGTAGTAACCTGCTCTCTTTCAGAAAATGAATTGTTCTATTTACTGGACTATCAAATGTCTTGAGTATCTACAAGTGATTTAGTATAAGAAAACATGTAATTGTTTTTATAATGAAAGACTTTATAGAATAACTCATTAAATTTAATTTAGGTTATATGTTAAGATGCAGAACTGTAGTACATAACTAACTGTGGTTTTATTTAAAGGGGAACTAAGCTTGGACTTTGGAAGAGCTGGCAGAGAACTATCTTTTAAAAGGTTAACAACACTTTCAGAAAAACCTTTCAAGCTTTACCCTGCTAAGTAGAAATAAACATGACTAAAAACAAAAATAAGCAAACCCTAAGATCTATTTTTCGCCCCAGCAGAAAGCATTAATATATGTAAACTATTAAAACAAATCTTTAAACTGTTTGAGAAAACAGCTTGCATAAATGTTTGTGTATGAATGTGAAACTTTGAATAAAGTACTCAAAATGTACTACATATTCTAACTTAAACATCACTTACACAATTTTTAAACTATCGTTGTGCTATTACTCATTCTTCTTTGTAAATTAATGAGATATTTTTGTAACTTTTTGTACTAAACTTAAAAGTTAGGAAACTAAAATCATCACTTACCATTTTTCAGTTCAGGTTCACAATTATCATTTATGGTTAGGATTATCAATAACTGTACTGCAGACACACGTTATATTCAAGCAGCGAACAGCACCTGACTTCACCAAAAGGTGTGCTGAGCTTACTAACGGAGCAGCTTTATGACGCCAAAGTTTATCCCCTTTTCCTACCCCCTCAAGATATGTGGCGCCATTGTTCTCTCTGGTACCGACTGCTAACAGTGTAACCAGTCACTGGTAACAAACCCATGTTGCACGTGGACAGAATACAACAGCTGGCTTACTGAAAAGCGATCTATCTGATTTTGCTTGTGTGTGTGTGTGCATATATATATATATATATATATATGTGTGTGTGTGTGTGTGTGCGCGCGCACACACAGAGTTACTTCACTCTTTCTGAAAATGTTGCATGTTACATTCACATACTTATACTGATATACTAATACCGGTAATCTCTGATAAAAAAAGGAAAAACACTTGTTTTTCTATTCCTAATATCATACGGAGTTAGTTAATATTGATTTGCCACGTCGCCCTGACAGAGAACATAGGTTTTTCAAGCGATGCTTATGTACATATCCAAACGAATGTTAGTCCTCATTATATTCTATTTTCAAAGTATGTAGCTAACTGGAGCATCTTGAGACATTTTGCAAATTAGACGACCTTTATCTTCATCTAATAAAATATTACTAAATATGTTTATAATTTCTATATCTGGAGCCACGGTATTTAAAACCTAAAAAGGCTACTTGCGTTATTTTGAATTTCTTTCTTCCCTCTCTTAGGTTTAAATTGGAATATTCTGTAAAAACACAGAAGCTCACTATTTTGAAGTAACTTTAACTATTTAGTAACTTCAACTATCAAAGAACAGAAAAACCCTTCTTGTAGCATTATGACTCATAACATACAAATCGCATTAACGGATGAACTCAAGACAACAGAAATATATTCATCAAATAAAAACCTTAATATTCTGCTTTTACACAGTGGATACCCTGAAACAGTTTACAGATTCTGTCAAAGTAAAAAATTCCAAAAGTAATAAATTCAAGCCTCGCAAGAAACGGTCAGACACATCAAACAACATTTCTTCTTCCGTACATCATAGTAACGTCGAAACTAAAGCAGACCACCAAATAATCGCCACTTTCCATCAGTCGGACATCAGGAAAGTATTGGAAAGAAGAATTATTTCATTCTGTCTTAGAGCACGTAGGTTGTATCAAGAACAAAAGCATCGCCAGAAACGATCAGACACATCAAACAACATTTCTTATTCCATACATCATAGTAACGTCGAAACTAAAGCAGACCACCAAATAATCGCCACTTTCCATCAGTCGGACATCAGGAAAGTATTGGAAAGAAGAATTATTTCATTCTGTCTTAGAGCACGTAGGTTGTATCAAGAACAAAAGCATCGCCAGAAAGAATGGTGCTGATAAACTACGTCTCGAGAAGAGCGTGGTTTATCAACTGAAACGTACGGTGTGCAAGTTAAATCTGTACAGAAGAGACTCTGAGACATTTACATACTAGAATTACTGTGCATATACAAGCACTTAACACAACGAACGCCACTTCTGAATACGTAGTGTTCATTTGTGGCTGAAATTCTGGCAAAACCCAAAAATGTCAAAGGACGAAAGTATATAAATGTCTTATACATAAAGAAAAATAATCCCAAATTGATAAATATCGAGATTGGACTTCTATATTCTTTATTGAAGAACCGTTTCAATACCACTTTTCAACATGCACATCCGTGGAGTTTATCAAGAAGCACCTTTTCACTCTGTAACTGTAACCGTATAAACCTACATTTTTTCATACACGTAACGAAACATAAAACTTATTATACCCATCAAGATAAACAAGTATATACGTGTAGGACACCTACGATACTATAATTATCTTTATGTTATATTGCTATTCTGCATTTTTCCTTAATAGTACTAATATTTATGCTGAAAGTTCGCTTTTACTTTATCATACAAACTAATATTATTATAACGTGCCACGTCATCTATCCAAACATATACATATTTCCCATTTCTTATTTTAAAAATCAACTTGACTGAACGTAAAAGATACAGTTTTGACATCAACAAGTAAACACAAGTAACGAATACAAGGGGTCAACATCTCGGCTACGAGTCACTTGTGCGCATGTGCAAGATTCACCTGATGTTATTATTCAGTATATCGCAGGTCTGCAGTGACATCAAAAACTTGTATAAAGAAACAGTTAGCTTCAACAATCAGAAAACTTTCATCCGAGATCCATCAAACTTGTAATAATAAGCAGTTTTTACCACCTAGTCCGTTATTTTTTCAGATGATACTCTTAATGATAAAAGACCTTCACAACATTCAAAAGCGATATTCAGCCGTTTCCGGAAAATTTAAACGTCTAACGTTAAAATCTCGAAATTTATTTATACAAATATAAGGTTTGTTTGTTTTGAATTTCGCGCAAAGCTACACGAGGTATATCTGCGCTAGCCGTCCCTAATTTAGCAGTGTAAAACCAGAGGGAAGGCAGCTATCATCATCACCACCCACTGCCAACTCTTGGCCTATTCTTTTACCAACGAATAGTGGGATTGACCATCACATTATAACGCCCCCACGGCTGAAAGGGCGAGCATGTTTGGTGGGACGGGGATTCGAACCCGCGACCCGCAAATTGCGAGACAAGCTCCTTAACCACCCGGCCATGCCGGGCCCAAATATAAGGTAGAAATAACTTTTAAATAAAGTTTGTACCTCGAAAAAACCTTTTTTTAATTATATTACTTTTATCCGAATTATTTATTATATATAGATATATATATATATATCATACAAGAGAGTGAGATCAAATTGTGCCAGAAAAATATACTAACTGAAATTAAGACTGCAAATTTTATAGTGTGACAAGTCGCAGCGAGTCCGCCCCCAACACACACACACACACAAGTTGACACAAGTCTGGTAAAATCACATATCAGCACCCATCGTAAATAAAATAAATTTAAAACTATACACAATCCTGTTTCCAGATTTTGACTATGAATCTGGATTTAAGTGTGTGAATGTGCGTTATTCAAAACTTAATCACTACACAATATACGACAGTCAAAGACGAAACCTCTTTCTACTAAGCAAATTACCACGATTACCATTCAAGTCTATATATATATATATATATATATATATATATATATATACTACTTCTTACTTACTTACTTACTACTACTAACTAACGTACGTAACCTAAACCCTTA
>NW_013667581.1:43092-46945 GCF_000517525.1 Limulus polyphemus
CATACTTTCCATTCATAACACGTGCAAAACCCTTACAACTTGATGATAAAAAAAAAAGTTAATCGCTCTTCATGTGAAAAATGTTCCAGATTCAGTGCTTCTTCTGGAACTATTACCTCCACCTTTGGTCGTGCATGATTATGTACTAATGTCTGGCATCGCATTTTCCATTGGGAAAGTCAGTGATCAGCTTCCAAGAACGTGTTTAAACAAACCAAAAATATAAGCACCCAAAGGAACTACATCGGGGACTTGAAGAGTGTGTGGTCGAATACGATTATTATGATTTCATCTTCTGTGGTCGTTTTTATTATAATTATTATTCGTGAAAACAGCTGTTGATTTTGAAGTGTGGTTGGAAACATGTAAACATATTAGTCAGTGAGTCTTCGTCAACTTCGTCCAGATGTGACCAGCTTCATTACAACAGTGTTTTGGGTCGTTTGTTTGTTTGTTTTGAATTTCGCGCAAAGCTACACGAGGGCTATCTGCGCTAGCCGTCATTAATTTAGCAGTGTAAGACTAGATGGAAGGCAGCTAGTCAGCACCACCCACCGCCAACTCTTGGAATACTATTTTACCAACGAATAGTGGGATTGACCACCACCTTGTAACGCCCCCACGGCTAAAAGGGCGAGCATGTTTGGTGGGATCCTCAGATTGCTAGTCGAGTGCCCTAACCACCTGGCCATTGCCGGACCGTTTTGGGTCGTAATATTATCTTTTACAATGATTAATAAGAACTTCTTAGTGATTCAAATTCGATGACGAGGAACCCACTTTGAGACTAATAATGGCTGGAGACGGCTTGAGTGGGTAATGAAGAAAAACTTTAATATAAGTTTAACATAACAGCAAATGTACAACGTTTCGACAAGGTTTTGTCATCATCAGGTACATCAGAGTGTATAATAATATATTAACTAAACCATACCTGCTCTACCCAGCGACGACGAAGCCTTTCGCCTAACACTGAGGCTCTTCAGTACGGTTGATGTAGAACAACAGATAAAGTACAGCATGATTGAGATCCTATTCATATTATAAAATTGTCTGACCAATAATTATTTCGGTGTGAACTTGATTAAGTTTGGGGATTTAACCAAAGCCTTCATGTTGCTGTGAACATTTTCCCGCTTCCGTAAAGACTCATTGAAAATATCCCTTTTTTATGTTCTTTGGCATTTAAAAAAAAAAAAACTTCGCCAAACGGATATCTTCGTCGGAAAGGCTATGATATATAGTCCTTCAGTCACAAGTGTACTCGGGGCGGCACTGCACTTTCCAATGATCAGGAATTCGCTACGAGTGCTGAAGATGTCGTCCGTGGCACCACATCTCGCATAAGCTGTGAATACACCAGTGAATTGGAATACGCAAGTTTTTTTTTGTATAAACTACGATTAACTCTGTGTATAACAACCAAGAGATGCAGTCAAGCGTATACCGATTTTATACACGGTTGTCATTACTCACGTGGCATATAAACACATATACATAAGTATGTACATGTGTGTTACTCACACTTATTTAATTAAATAAGGCTTGTTTTCTTCTTTATTGTTATCATATTATTTCTGTTTGTAGTTCGGCTTAGCCTCTTGAGATACTCCTGATGGGAAAAAAAACAATGTAACCTACACGAGTGGACTGAAGCGACTGGTAAATCAAGCTTTTTAACTTTTCTTTCATTTCTATCAGAAAAATGTTGTAGACAGCGATCTCTTGTTCAAATAGCACTAATAATTCTGTTCATAAAACCCAGTGCTATCCCAATTCAAGCAATATCCAGGATCGTGTGCGTCCGCAGAAATTTTTCCAGGGAAAGGCAAAGTTTCCCAAAAGTTGTGTGAAATTATGAATTGAATAAAAAAATTCATATACATATTCTGAATGAATAAAGAAGGAATTATGTCTCTCATTTTCCGGGGGGGGGGGGAGCAAATAATAGTAAATGAAATGCACGTCGAATTTAATCATTTTAATTACTTAATTCGATCAACAACTCTTAAATGTTGAATAAATTTTATTCTTTTTCATCGACTAATTTTTGTTTACTTGATATTTACAATGCGATAGAACGTAAAACGCACACACTTGATGTCTGTATGTACATAACGCTAAACAAATAAATTCGATTATTTCCAATTCAATAATTTGGTATTTTTCACGCCAAACATATGTACTGCCAGTGATGGTTTAAACATCTGATTGATTTTTGTTCTGACGTAAAGGCATGCGATTTTTATTATTTCATGATTGCTTACATCTAAGAGGGGAAACCGCTCAATAACGCGGTATTTCAATATTTTAAATGTTTAAAAGTAAATCTCATGATTGGGCCAGAACATAAAGGCATTTTTCAGGGCTTAACAACAACAACAAAATTAAAACTGTCATTTCACAGAAATTTGTTGTAAAAATTAGAAAACGATTATACGTAGCATAAGAGCTAATTTTTATGACAATTTATGAAATAAAGCAGGGTAATGTTAACTTGAAACCTTTGTGATAAGTCACTGGTAGGTAGAATGGACATGACTAAGGTTGCTTGATTCATAATTTTCTCGAACACTTACATAAAGTGCTATCTGATCACAGCCCTTTTTTTAATCTGAAAGTCTAAAGGGAAGATAAGCGGACAGCAACACCTACGTCACCAAAGTGCGGAGAGCATTTCTGAGGCAAAGGGCTGCGAATCGTGAACCACAGGGTTAACATTCCGAGAACGCTAAATACTAGTCCACGTCAGGCCACCAGGTGTAAGGAGTAATTAGACCATAAACCGTGCATCCATGGTTAGCATGTTATCACTTAGGATCACCTCAAAAGTTTAGGCAAGTAACAGTCAAAGCATGAAGAACCATACAAGCTATTTGTATGGACACGTAAAAAAACACAAAAAAAAAACATTTTTGATCAAGGCCTTATTTCCTAATGTGTATCATGGAGAGTGAATAAGGAAGTTCAGTTCAGAAAAGATATTGTAAACGTACAGGTTATAAAACTTCAAAATTTAACTACTATCTAATGAAAAATGTGCGATTTATTAATATGTCCAAGTTTTTTTTATTCACACAATCTGAGTATATTAGCTTGCTAGTTGAATAAATATTCTCTGATTCCAGTAAAATTTTTGAATTAATGAACAAGAGGGAAGGCAGCTGATCAATAGCATCGACCGCCAACATTTGAAGTACTTTAATCGAATTATAGGATTTAACCATCACTCTTGCATCGCACCCACCGCACGATTTTCGGCAAAGAGGCTCGAAAAATGGTCCCTTAGGTCCATTGACGGGCACATTAACCACCAGAACGAATAGGAAAACTATCTACAACACCTTTAAAACTTATTTTTACGTTTGTAACTGGGCAATATTAACCACCAGAACGAATAGGAAAACTATCTACAACACCTTTAGAACTTATTTTTGGTTTGTAACTGGGCAACATTAACCACCAGAACGAATAGGAAAACTATCTACAACACCTTTAGAACTTATTTTGTGTTTCTAACTGGGCAATATTCTGACTATTTGAAGGGCTGGCTCAGTAACTTTTATGCATGATAAACTTTTGTAGGGATAATAATATTTGTTTGTTTGTTCCATTCTCAGATATCGAAACCAGATTTTTAGCGTTATAAGTCTGCAAGCTTACTGATGAGCCATCGGAAAGCATGCAATAGTGAAATAAATTTATTTAGATTTTATTCAAGTAATAAAAAACCGCAAACACATAGGATATATATATAAAAAAAAATTACCACACACACATATATATATATATATATATATATATATAATAATCAGTAACTGAAAATTCAAACATTAATGTTAAAAGGGGAAAT
>NW_013667581.1:47445-58950 GCF_000517525.1 Limulus polyphemus
GCAAACACATAGGATATATATATAAAAAAATTACCACACACACACATATATATATATATATAATAATCAGTAACTGAAAATTCAAACATTAATGTTAAAAGGGGAAATTTTTAGACATAATTTTTGTCAGTGAGCTTGTTAAGACCAAATCTTGTCTCACAAGTCACCCCGCTACGTTATTATCGTAATAAATTACTAAAAAGTTATAAACAATAATAAATTATTAATATGCTACACAAAATGTACTACACTGTATAAATAAAATGGTACAACACACAATAAGCATATATAAGGCACAAACACCATATATATCTAACACAACATAAAACTTTAATGTATGTTAAAATAAATGAAAAGAACAACAACAAAAAACATGATACGTAAGAAAACTTTACTCGGATATCTGTTCCACTCATTCAACCACGAAGACACATCTGCAGTATAAAAGCGAAACTAATACACATGCTTAAAACATGTCCTACAGCGCGAAATGTAAAGATTTAACTTTTTAAAACGAAGAAGCGACATGTGGAATTATCACACTTGCAAAGTTTGAGAAGAAAAAAAAAAAAGAACAGATCAGGCAGTTTTGAAGGGGTACGCATTAGTTTTTTGTTAGTATTTTCAAACATGTTTCTTGTATTCTCGCGACAAAACAAGATGTCAAACTCTCGGAGATGTCAAGGGAACTCTGCCGTCTTTCTCGTACTACTTTGTGTTAAATATTACTTGTTATTTTCCGTTTTGTGTTTTAAACAAAACAATAAACTGCTGTTGGTTATTTTGTGTGTGCTCCTAATTTTATATTTTCAAATAAAAAACAGTCTACCTTATTTATATTAATATTTTAATAGTAGTATATGTGTGTATATGTATGTGTATATACATATACTATGTTACTATGCGTGCGCTTATTAATTCCTCCTCCTTTAGATACGTAAAAATGCTAAAGGAATTCGATCAACCAACACTAAGGCAAAGCTCGTAGGTTAAGAAATGACTCCTTATAGTAGAAAGTTAAATAATTCATACTAATTAACATGCTTCTATCAATTATCTCTGCTTACAAAATGTGTATGAGCCTATTTCTAATAAAGCTCCTTGTATGGACTCAATAAGCACTAGCATGATACATGTTTTAACAGTTTACATTTTTTGAGTACATTTCTATGTTATTGTGAACAATTTCAATCTGTAACATATAATCCTTGTAAAATGAGAACGAAAATATTGGCCACTGACCACATTTTTATTAGTTAAGCTTAACCCATGGCAACTCGATCATAAATTACATTTTCATAACTAATTTCAGGAAGAAATTATTAATCCTATATTAATTCACGTCGTGTGTTCGCGAATTTGTTCGTCCGGGAACTCCTCCCATAGTTTTGGAGCTAGTAGAACCAAACCTGACAGGAGGATTTAGGGTAACCCGAAAGGCGTCCTTACTTATATGACCTACTCCCTCTACCAAAGTTGCTAAAACGTGCCAGAAAGGTCACCACGCACGATGAAGATCTAAGAAAAGGTTTACAGGATTTTTTTCACACCCCGAATAAGGCATTGGATTTTGTATAATTAGCCCCCCTCGGGATCCAGGCTTGAAAATGTGTCATATCGCCACTAACAAGCTAGTGGGACCAAACGTGACACACGTGCGCAGATACCACGGGAAAGTGTCCTTGGGGTAATTATAGAAGTACTTGAGGATAATGGAGGAGCCTGATCTGTACATTAGTTCCTCTGTGAGCCATGAGGATTCCCTGAATTAAGCAGTGGAGCTCGCGTAGTTTATACTAGTATCTTATAACGGGATTTAATGAAGTACGTACGATGTCTATACGTCTTCAATGAAACGTCATGTACATTCGTATTACCTTTAAAGTGCCCGCTACTGTCACAGCGGTATGTCTGCGGACTTACAACGCTAGAAACCTGGTTTCGATACCCGTGGTGGGCAGAGCACAGATAACCCATTTTGAAGCTTTGTGCTTATCCAAACAAACAAACAACTATTTTTACAGAAATCGTGCGGTTCGTTATTTTGTAGTTTTCGTTTCTACTGTGTGAAAAATGCAATGGCATTTAATATTTATATATCAACTCCAATTTTATGTCATACACGGACATACTGCATAGTTTCATGACCAACTTTCGTAAAACGTGGGCAGCTAATATCCATATTAACTAGGGATGCACGGGTAGTAAAATATGGTCGAATACCGGGTACCCGGTCACTAAGCTTCGGCCAGGACTGGGTGTCAACTGGGATCGAGTTCTCCCCTCGCGTCCCCCAAAAACAACAACAAACAACATACACAAAAATTAGAGAGAAAAAAAAGTCAATTGATGTGTGTTACATTTAACCGAATAAACACCAACAGAACAAAAAGTTTTACTTTTAATACCTAGCCCCAACTTCTCAAACCATGCCTGTTATTAACCTCTATTGTTCTCTGAATCCCCGACTTTTAGCGGGTGGTCAGTCTGTTGTTCGGAATACGTTTTTTTTTAACTAAACCAATTATTGACCCGTCCATCCCTAATATTAACCCTTCAACTGCGTTTGACATCATATGATGTTACCATTTTTCGCGCAACATTTTGAATGGCTCGCCGCAAAAATTCGCATGGGGTGGTAGGCAGATTTACACAAGCCGCAAACGAAGGGTTAAATGTTCATGATAAATCAATTAATAAACCACTATTAGTATTGGATCTAAGTTTTAAAAAAGGTTATTTCATGAAAACTGATATTTTTTGTCGCACCTTGTGGGTATTTAAAAACTACAGTCATTCATTATTTATAATTTTTACTGTAAAAAAAGATGGGGGGGGGGTAAAAATCACACATCTGATTCTTCCCCCAAGAGAGACAAATACAACTTAAAATTATGTGTATTAAGTGTACTTTAAATAAAGAAATAAAAGCTACAAAAAAAATGCCTTACCCTGAACTCCAACTAATATTAATGGAATGTCCTGAGAGTTCCGGAAATGAGACATCTTTGTGTAGTAATTAAAGACAGCATTGAAGGAAGCTTCATTTTCCAAACTGAACACAAATATCACAGCATCCACCCAGCAACTGAACTAGAAGACAATGAAGCAGTATTTGTGCAAACGTAAAAGTTCATTGTATACAAAGAAATATACAGTTCTGTACGTTAAATAAATACTACACAATCAGTCATAAAATACCGTTCTCAGTTTGCGTAAGCTTTGAATTCTAAACACGTGGCTTTGAAATAATCCCATTTAAAGAGCCATCTTATATTTGTCACATACGAATTCTCAATTTACCAAATATGGGAAAAGAACCCTTTTCTGTGTTAAAGTGAAATTCCAAAAAAAAAAAAAAACACTTTAAAATGATATAATTAACACAAAAAAAACTATTTTCTATGGTTAGCAGAAATTTGAGTAAGCACTCTTTAAATGCAGGAAAATGAAAATAACCGATTTCATTCCTATTGAAAAGTATTCCAATATAAAAGAAATCTTTAATTGTCAGCAGTTTGAGAACTTATAACTTTTAAAGAAGTTTTTAAATAAACCTTATTTTTGTTATTGGTGCATTCACAATCTTAGAAAAAATTGTAATTTTAAGGTAATGCTCAAAAAAGTTTTGAAAAAACAAAAACATTCTTGGACAGTTTTATATTCTTATTTTTCCAGAGCTACGTGATAAAAAACCAGACAACTAATAAACTTGCACAATGTAAATTATCTTTCTACTGTAACACATAAATATGAAAATTTAATTATATTTTTTTATAGATTATCGTGTTATCATAAAAATTAACAGATTATATACCGTTTGTAATCTATGCAGCTGGATACGTTCAGGTAATTTGTCATTTTCTAATATAAGAGCTCAAAAATACTTTGAAATTTTGAAGTTTCAACTTATTATTATGTTTCTTTGCAAGGAAAGGCTTAAAACTTCTAAATAATTAAAAAAAAACATTAAAAATCACGTTAATCATATAGTTGTATCTGAACAGATTTCATAACACGAATGTATATCTAAAACAGTAGGTTGCGGGAACATCCTATACTCATAAAAGGTAGCAGTCTCTAATCCAATGAAAATTTATTTATTTTTATAATTCCAGTAACATGGGAAACCATAAGATGCGAGTTTATGCATGATAGTTTTATGACGAAGCACTTTTTAATATTTTCAAATATCACACAATTACACTGGAAAATGTTTATAAAACCATGTTATATCGATGTTTAGGGATTAAACCTTTTATTATTTTGTAATTTCAAAACACTAAAATGTAATTAAGACCCACTTTCAGTCTTAAAAACTTAAAAAAGTATTAAAACATACAGAATCATACCTCAAGAGGAAAACTAAAAAAACTAACGTTAATATTGTTTTCTTGTAAAAAAAACGAAAAAAGTATTAAAACATACAGAATCATACCTCAAGAGTAAAACTAAAAATAACCCGCGAACTGACGTTAATATTGTCATCTTATAAAAAAACGAAAAAATTATAACATTTACAACTTTATGAGCTCCTGAAACATTCAGTGTTACATGTTCTCGTATTTACCTTTATCTCCTCAAAAATCTTATTGACTTAAAAGCGCCCGTCTTCTTTCACTAGCACTTTCTTCAATAATAACGTGTACACTTTACATAACAGTGAACCTATTACACAGAGTTGTTCACGATCTGTGATAACAATATGCATTTCAGGTAACTTTATCCTTGGTCATTCCAGTAGCTTGTGACTACGGACTAAAATCCACGACCCTCTTGTTACAACATAGTTGAAGTGTAGGATTTCAAGTGCAGAGAGCACCTAAAATTAACCCATCCAAGAAGAGTTAAAAAACTACAGCACCTTCCGACGCAAGTCTCCTTTAACGCAATAATAAACACATATAGTGCATGAAATTTTAGCTTTTTGAAGAAATGGATATCTGTAGTGTTGAACTGGATCTGTTCTTCTTCCTTATCGGGATGTGGGAGGGTCGGGTTTGATGCTTCTATCTCTTCCTTCCCCTTACACTGGTGTTTTATTTCACTGTGTAAATGTTGAACATCGCATTAATGTCAAACCGGATCTGTGAAGCAGAGGTTTGGCTTGTTTTGAATTTCGCGCAAAGCTACTCGAGGGCTATCTGCGCTAGCCGTCCCTAATTTAGTAGTGATAGACTAGAGGGAAGGCAGATGGTCAATACCAACTCTTGGGTTACTCTTTTACCAATGAATAGTGGGATTGACCGTCACATTATAACGCCCTACGGCTGAAAGGGCGAGCATGTTCGGTGACGGGGAGTCGAACCCGCGACCCACATATTGCTGGTCGAGAACCCTAACCAACAGGCCATGCCAAGTCTGTGAAGTAAAGAATGCCGATTCCATCTACAACATCTACAGGGGGAAAAAAAGGAGGGGAGGTTCTTCACTAACTGCTACCAGTCGCACACGAGTGTTGGTGAAACAAGTTTGACAACTTGTCACCGAACATAACCCAATAACACTGCGGTCCATTGTAGCTAAAGTATGAACTTCCCTCCGAACTGTAAACAAAAAAATTATCAACGGTTTAGGTCTACAAAAGCAATATACGGGCAGTGTTGACAAGCTTCTTCAAAGTACTTAACCGAATGGAAATTCAACCAAAGAAAACTATACATGCAGTGCTTGGCATATGACAAACGGAAATAAGTCATTACACTGGATGATGTATATGTCCACTTAACAGTCTGCAAAAGCCAGGGTAGTTTATCATTGCCCTGCCAATGATCAGTGCTTAGTTTCTGTCAAAGCTCTCCGGATCTTAGATTCAGAACCTGTTTGGGATTTATTTTTTTTTTACATCTAAAGGCGGAAACACAATAATTCATTTTCAAATTGCCTCATCTGCATTGCCAATCATATTTGAATGACGTAGTCAAGCACATTACTACTTCCAAGTAGTAGCCTCCATAACGTTTAAATTGTTATCTTCCAAAACTCAACGTATCCTCCACCTGTCAACAAGGATCTAGTATCACCACCCCCTAGAAATTAAGCATTGTTGATTATACACCATAAAATGGAACAAAGAATGGTGCAGAAACTGCGAAAAAAGATTTATCCTGGCTACAAGTTACAACTATAGTGTTAAGTTAAATACCGGAATAACCGAGAAAAATGAGAAGTTCAACTACTCTACTTACTATCAGCCTCACGTGCTGATACCATCCGCAAGGAAATACCATCTTTGTGCGGATTGAATGTCAATAAGGTATGGCCCCATCACGACAAAGCAGCTAGCCATATTACGTACAGTTCCTCCACATGATGTGGGTAAAAACAGGAATTCATACTACCATTGACAGACGTTTCCCATATACATCTGTCATTTTGGGGTTGTTCAAACAGGTCTTCGTCCGCAAATGGTTGATAAACTTTAGAAAACACGTTAAGAGAAGTGGACAACACTGACCACAGTGGATTGCACAAAAGCCTTCTGCAGTAGAAATTGCACTAAAGAGCAATAGTTAATAGTCATCATACAGAACACCATCGGCGCTGGAAGAAGTTGCAAGTCCTAGACACTTATCCTTGCATCATTAAAATGAACCTTAACCTCACCCGTATAAGAGATGCTTTCCGTTTTCTGCCAGCAAACTGTTTATACAGCAATAATTAACCTTTTCTCTACATACTGAAATGTTAACATGCCCATAAAACTAAATTACCCTCTTACTATGCGAAAACGTATGGTAATTGCACAACACTTATGAAAATATACTTTCTTTGTAAAAACGAACCCATGTTTGGTGAAAAACATAATTCTTCTTTCCTTCAGCAGTTCTGTCTTAGAAACTCTCAAGTGTAAAGAATGTTAAGCATTCCACAATGCTGCGTGGATAAGCTGATATGTAAGTACATATAAACAAAAATCCTTTGTATTAAGTTTGTTTTTATAAGTCAAATTAAAAAACAATAATCCGTCACAGATACGAGAAAATTGTAACTGGGGCATGATCTCTCAATCCTCACACTATTACCCAAACACTTTTTCTGATGTTGGAGGGAAGTAGAAGAAATTGAAATGAACATTTTGGATACTCTACTCAAATAATTTGTTTACTCAACTGTAATTGGTAATGTTCGCTCTACTTACAAACACATGTTGTGTAAGTGACTTTTTAGCTACGGAATAGCGACTTATAGAATGTCTCAGAGTTTTTTCAAGTACAAACTTTTAGCTCATAGCCCCGTCATCTCTTGACCGATTTGAGATCTAGTTACAGTTTTGTACTCAGGAGATCAATTGTTCGTTTGTTTGTTATGAATTTCGCGCAAAGCTACACGAGGGATATCTGCGCTAGCCGTCCCTAATTTAGCTGTGTAAGACGAGAGGGAAGGCAGCTAATCATCACCACCCACCGCCACCTCTTGGCTACTCTTTTACCAACGAATAGTGGGATTGACCGTCACATTATAACGCCCCCACGGCTGAAAGGGCGAGCATGATTGGTGGGATGGAGTTTCGAACCCGCGACTCTCAGATTGCGAGTCGAGCGCCCTAACCACCTGGCCATGCCGGGCCCCAGGTTATCAAGCCCTTTCGATTGATGTATTTGACTAAGACCAAGGTCTCATAGATTAATTTATCTAATCTTGCCTGAGAGAATTTCAATTTGAGGGTAGGTAGGCTGGTAATAAAATCGAATTAGGTATATGCGCGCTCAAGGCTTGGTGTTGCCAGCGCATAAAATATTGCTAATAAAAAGGAAGAAAAAAAAAGGGGTCTTATAGTTTAATTTGCTCTAATCCTGCCTAAAAGAATTTCAAGTGCCGCGGCTACTGAGGATTCTCTCTCTTGTTCCGTCTTTTTGCATCAATTACAAGGAGAAAAAAAAATCAGAACAATAAACATAGTAACATATCCATATTATGTCATTACATTCAAAAGTTCAACAGATTACAATTGTTCATTTAATCTTTAACTAAACTAAATGCAGCAATGACATTTAACAATAAAAAAATAATTCAAGCCATACAAGACATGATTTTGAGTTCATGACGTCACAAACGTTCACTGTGAGTTTAGTTCCAGCTGGAAACGAGCATGCGTCATATAACAACTTGCACTAACACCATAAATAGAAAACAACGTGTGGACTGCACCAAACAGCTGTTCATTACCACGTATAGAAATGATACATTTTAGAGAACTAAACAGATCCCTTCGTGTTTTAATCTTTAACAATGAGATGGGAAGGAAGGTTTTTTTTTAAGCGTATACACTAGTTCAGGTTTCTTTCACTTTTTTTGAAGTAGACGGTGGAGGCAAGGATTTTAAGTATTTTTTGATACCACAGTTTTAATCTACATTCAATTTTCCATTCTTGATATAACCATTTTTTTACATTTTCTAGACAATGTAAAATAAAATGATTAACTATTTTGGAAGGTTGACTTCTGATCTATAGTAACCAAAAATGTAATTAAGTACAGTCTAGCTGGCGAACCCTTCGACCAGATTTAGTGCAAATCAATTTATTGATGCTTTAGAATTTGTTTTATGCATACACAGAGTAAAATGTCACGGTTGCCAAGGGGATCACCCCAAAGAGAGGATGAGCAGGAAGATGCTTAAAATAACAACATATTATTATATGTGTGTGTTACATATAATACATACATACATACATACATACATACACACACACACACACACACACACACACACACATATATATATATATATATTTCTCACCAACCAAAGAGTTACTATTTAATTATAATGGTTCTCTATACGGTACTTTAATCTTATTGATGACGTAGGTTCTTGCCCGATTTTGTTTCGCTGAACCAGTTTTCACTGTGAACATATATTTATCTCTAACAAAATGGTTACTAGTTAATTATAATGGTTCTCTACACGGTACTTTAATCTTATTGATGACGTAGGTTCTTGCCCGATTTTGTTTCGCTGAACCAGTTTTCACTGTGAACAACATACGTCTTTCACGTCTTTTATATCAACCTTAGCTCTGGGCAACAATCAAATAGCCACATACGCTTTCTTCGCAAATAAGTCTCTACAGACTGAGTTCTAGGTAATTTTATATTGATTTTGGTGCAATACGCTTTACAAAAATCAATGGTCTCTGTCAGACAGACCAAAAAAGAAACACGCCTTCTTTCAACCATAGTTAAAATACAAAAAAAAATATGTAAAAATTCAAACAATATCTTTATCAAAAATACCGAAGATCACACAAACACTTCAAATTCAAAAATAAAATACTAACTTTGGATCATTGTAAGTAAATATGCCAAAAAAGTATGTCACATAAATTACACAACAATCCAATATGAAAAGTAAAGTACCGAGATCCAAATAAACTAACAATTTACACGTAACATAAATCGAAGAAAAACCTCGACCTTTTGATAGTCGCGAAAATAACAGGTTTATGATTTTCTTATTACATTTTTCAGACTATTTTCTGTTTATGATTTTATCATCAATTTCTTAAATTTATTATTTTCTTCTTGCTACTTTCATCTGACAGTACTTTTTGTACGTACTTTTACGTTTTGTGTGACACAAATAACTAATAATAGGAACTCGTATACCAGTAATCATAATCTTGATTACCATACAGACATTTTTCTTCAAACAAGCATGAATTAGTACTTTATTTTCCAAAACCTGATACATCCTAAAAGGTCACAAAACAAAACGTTTGCATGGAACACGCGTGTTTTCTTTTTAACTCTACGAAGTATTAAATTTATGTTTGTTTTTATAAAAAATAAGAACTTCCGTTGCTAAAAGACGCTTAATGCGTAATCTCAGCGTCGCCCTGTCGAAAGGCCTAAAGGAAATAAGTTGTAGCATGACAAAATGTACAGTAAACCCAGCGAAAAAAAAAAGTCATTAACAGCTTAAACAGAGCCTCAAACTTGTGTTAATAAGGGTTTTTCTTTATGATAAATGACGAGTGTATTTTTTGTATTTTGTTTTTTAAATTTATTTACATCCTCTGAGACTGTCCCTTACGATTTCTACAATTCACTTCTTTTAGCCAAACAAAGAAATCATTGTATGTATTTTTCATATATCATTCTAACTTGTAGAAAAAAATGGAATGGTCAACCAATGGATAAACGTCAAGTTGTTTAATTAATCTTTGAAGTTGTACCATACAAAGCAACCGTCATCTTATCAACCTGCTGTCAAGGTTTTAAATTACACCCTGGCGCCACGGCATGCTCTCAACATCACAAAATAGCATGTCTTTCCGATGTGTTTTATGAATTCTTTGTGTGTTCGAGATTAAAATGCTTATCTTTTATCCAACTTTTTTTTTCTCCGTTTAAACAGTTTAGAAGAACACGGAGTTCTGAGATTCAAGTGCGTATTTGTTACCATACACAGTAATAATACGACACCACTGGTTACTTCATCAATAGTGGTCTGTTCTTGAACGAATAAAAAAATTGTGTAAACAGCCAAATTAAATACACAAGTTTCTCTTTCAATGGTGAGATAAATATTCTGTGCAAAGCAAAGTATGCAACTACACAAGAAAACAACCAATTGTAGTTGTTCAAAACAAATATAAACAAAATGTCTCGTATTATTTAGAACATGCTTTAAAAATCTTTATATAATTATATAAAAACAAAACCACAAATCTTTTGTTAAAACACAGCCACACTTGTAAACCAATATCCGTTAGGCCTTTCCATTGTCTCTTTCTTTTCTACTTTTTACAACCATTAACAAAAGGGAATACTCAAATGCCACGGCAGTTGAAATTCTTTTAGGCAAGATTAGAGCAAATTAATCTATAAGGCCTTTTTTTTGCTTCATTTTTATTATCTATATTTTTGTGCGCCAGCAATACCAAACGTAGGGCGCGCATATATGAGATTCGATTTTATTACACATCAGGATTTTTACCAGCTTACACTCAAATTGAAATTATTTGAGGCTGGATTAAAATAAATTAATCTATGAGACCTTGGTTGTGGTCAAATACATCAGCCGAATGTTTTGGCCTCCTGAGTCCAAAATTGTAACTAGATCTCAAATCGGTCAACAGATGACGAAGCTATGAGCTAAACGTTTGTACTTGACAAAAAAACTCAGAGCTATTCTATGAGCCGCTATGTCGCGAGGCTAAAACATAAGGTAAAATAAAATCTGTTAAAAACTTCAAACAACCTTTATTACGCATCAACCAGTAGAGCTAGGTTACTACCTGCTTGTCGTACTTTGGAAACTTGCTACATGTGTTTTGCTGGCAGTGTAATTAAACAATTCATAAGACACAAGGTACTCGGTTTTGAAATATAATAAAGAACTTAAAAGCAAAACAAGTTGAATTAATACAGTGGAATCATATTTTGATAAAAGAGTCAGCACAGAGGATCAGATATAAAGTGTAATAGACTTAAAATAAGACCCAAAACTCGAGCGCTTTCGAATAGTTGACTATTCTTCTTCAAGAGAACAAATAGTCA
>NW_013667581.1:59091-60721 GCF_000517525.1 Limulus polyphemus
TGACTATTTGTTCTCTTGAAGAAGAATAGTCAACTATTCGAAAGCGCTCGAGTTTTGGGTCTTATTTTAAGTCTATTACAGTGGAATCATATATAGTTTCAGCAGAAACTCATCTCGACCATGAAAAAACAATACGTGAATAAAATTACGGAGTTAATCCACAACATGAAGGTAAAGTTAAAAATTATCGTAAAATTTAATTTTATTGATGTACTAATATCAGCAAAACACCATCACGGCGAATGGAGAACTAAAGTAATAATTTTTTTCTAAGTTAACAGTTTCCGAGTGTTGTATTTCACTTGTAAAAGCAAACAATAACAAATATTCACAATTCATACCTAGAAAAGTAAAATGCTCGTCTAATATTGACTCTTAGCTGTGTTTGTATAAGTCATCAATTTACAAGAACCTCGATGTTAGCACTGATGTTCCCACCAGGTTGTATTAAACTGAAGCTACCGATCATAACGTCATTGTCACGTGCTGTCACACAAAACATTCTTTAATTCTTTTTTACCTTGGGGTGAGTGTGTATTTTCTTAATGCAAAGACACATCTGGCTATATGATGTGTCCACCGAGGGGAATCGAACCCCTGATTTTAGCGTTGTAAATCCGAAGACTTACCGCTGTCCCACCAGGGGACTTTTCCTGGAGGAAGTTGATAGAATTAATATGCAACTGTCATTTAAGATCTTGTCAACACTCCAATCAACTAAACTGTAAATACTGTTTATTAACTTTCATAACTTCAAAGTGAGCACACACAAAAAAAAAAACTGACCAAGGAATCCAAATAAACTCTCACACATACATTTTTTTTTTTTGTACTCCTGTAAACTCCCAGTGGAGCATAGGGCCGTAACAACACCTCACCAACGGAAAGTTGTTGTTGTTGCAGTTACTTGTAGCAGGTTGGATTTACGGGGTGGAATTGCTAGCCCCGCGCAAAACCCTCCTCCTTTCTCAACCTTAACGGAGTTTGGCATGTTTGGTGTAACGGGGATTCGAACCCGCGACCCTAGGATTACGAGTCGAGCGCCCTAACCACTTGGCCATGCCGGACCTCTCACACACATACATACATAGTTTTAAAATATCAAAATCTTAAAATTCAATCCAAATACGCATAAAGACAAATTGTCAAAAACATGATAAAGTCATTTAGTGGTGAAAAACTGCTTACTGGCATTCAAATACAGACTGATTGAAATTGTTTTATAAATCATAGTTACAGTCAGTTACTATACATTTTTGCCTCTTCGAAAATGTCTAACGTTATTCCCGCCCCCGAATCCTAAAATCGTACAAAATACTGATATAAAATAGGTTCACTCTTCCAAAAAATTAACGATAAGCACTTGATAACTACTAACCTTTACAGGATGTAGAATTTTAAAACGAAATTACTGACAAAATACTGATATAAAATAGGTTCACTCTTCCAAAAAATTAACGATATGCACTTGATAACTACTAACCTTTACAGGATGTAGAATTTTAAAACGAAATTACTGACAAAATACTGATATAAAATGGGTTCACTCTTCCAAGCAAATCACGATACGCACTTGATAACTACTAACCTTTACATGATGTAGAATATTAAAACGAAATTACTGACAAAA
>NW_013667581.1:61481-74701 GCF_000517525.1 Limulus polyphemus
TAAAATGGGTTCACTATTCCAAGCAAATCACGATACGCACTTGATAACTACTAACCTTTACATGATGTAGAATATTAAAACGAAATTACTGACAAAATACTGATATAAAATGGGTTCACTCTTCCAAGCAAATCACGAGACGTACTTGATAACTACTAACCTTTACAGAATGTAGAATATTAAAACGAAATTACTGACAAAATACTGATATAAAATGGGTTCACTCTTCCAAGCAAATCACGAGACGTACTTGATAACTACTAACCTTTACAAGATGTAGAATTTTAAAACGAAATTACTGACAAAATACTGATATAAAATGGGTTCACTCTTCCAAGCAAATCACGAGACGTACTTGATAACTACTAACCTTTACAAGATGTAGAATTTTAAAACGAAATTACTGACAAAATACTGATATAAAATGGGTTCACTCTTCCAAGCAAATCACGAGACGTACTTGATAACTACTAACCTTTACAGGATGTAGAATATTAAAACGAAATTACTGACAAAGGAGACGAATATCTGTGGTGGAATGCTTCATTTTCCTCTGCTCTCTTCCGCAAATATGCACCTGATTCAATCGTCAATGAAAGAGGAAATACCACTAAAAAGAACCTGCTCATATAACAAGGCTGCCGTTACCATAGTTACCGGTCTCTTAGCACCCGCTGACCTACTTTCTTAAAACGCTTGACGCACTGCTACGTTGCAGGGTTATTCTCATCTAACATTTTGAATATTTCGCTCTTGAAACCAAGCGTTAAGAGTTACTTTTTCTCTATTTCCAAATTCTTAAGCAGCAAGATACACAATAATGATGCAAATCAATAGAGCAGACAGTCTGTTCAAGTAACAAAGCCATTCTTGATGAGGTTGCAGAAGATTACTTTTAAGAATAGGATGTGTCTTCTTTCATTTGCGCTCAAACGTGTGATTTCCAGACTCCCAACACATCTTTCCTTTCAGATCGATTACCACACAAACACTTCCTTCCTCTCACGCAAATATATAATAGAAGTAGTTATAGCCACCGAGAGTTCCCGTTAACTTGAATTCACACCGCTTGTAATTAATATTAACATGGAAATGTATTTAAAGGTATCTGGACGTATGTTTCGCGCAGTTCCTGGTTGCGAAAACCTTTTTGAAATTTTTAAATCATAGTTTCAAAAAAAACCAACTATGCACATTTGTAATTAAAATGACACTATTCTAGAATAATACATACGACGATGAAGCCAGTGCAATAGTACTGAATGAATATATGTATACTATATTTATTATAATTAATATAAATGATACATTTAGCAATGTAAAGCACTAACAAAACTTTAAATTTATAGCAATTCAATACATTTCATTTGTTTACTGGCAATATTAATAATATGCCTGATTTCCCAGCAATATCTGACAAAGTTAGGTCAGTTTAAAATAACATAATATTTAGGGACAACAAGGAACCTATTGGTCCATCTAGACTGTCCCATCCACTAAACTAAAACTTTTAAAAAGAAACCTCAAATTCAGCCCTTATCATTCATCTATTTATCAAGCTTTCTCTTAAACTCCCTTATATTTACTGCCTCCACAACATGGGAAGGCAACCCATTCCAAAGGCCAACTACCCTGTCAGAAAAATAAAATTATCTTAGCTGAAGATGACTCCTAACCTGGCAAAATTTACATTTGTGACTCTTAGTCCTACTATTCTCACTGTTAGTTATAATACAATACTCCAATGTGGCCTAACCAATGACCTATACAATGAAATTTTTACCTCTTTAGACTTGTATTCAATATTTCTGTAGATACAACCTGAAATCCTATTTGCTTAGTTTAGACCTACACCCAACGATTGAATTCAATACAAATTTATCACAAATTCGATTATTCAAGAAGTGTAAAAACATAAAAATATAACAAAGTCAACAGAGATAGGAAAACTGGTTTTCAATTACAAGTGATCATGAATACATTGTTTTATTAAACCTAAAGTAACAAAGTAAATCTGTATGATATAATTCAATAAGAAAACTAAATACTGAATCACCTAGTGTCATAGTTATTTATTCTAATTCAAACAGTGTATAAGAATTTGATATTTCAATTTTTGTCTCTTCTTGAAGACAGAGAGTTCATGGTATACATTTTTTATGGTGTCTTCATGTTCTGTTACATTCAAATACTTAAAACTTAAGATATAATATCTCTAACAAATCTACATTAGACAAATACCTTTTTTGTTGCTAGTTGCTTTAGATGGAACACACAAAAATAATTATAGTATTTACTTAAAAGTAATGCACTTGTGTGCCAAAATTAATGTTTATTAAGACAATTTTAAATTCTGCTACCACCTGGTGGGAGATTAAAACAAACATTATGATGCTTGTTATACTGCTTTCATCAGTTAAGACTATATGTCAGATTTTTGGTGCTTGGGATGAAAAATTCAAATCATAAAAAAATATTTATGTATTTCCTGCTTCTACTAGCCATTGTATGGGGTTGGGGGATTAATAAAATGTGACTTTAACTAATGGAATGTGAAAAAAAATAGTGAGACTTTTGATAGAAAAATTTGCAAATAATCTTGTAAACTAACTTACATAACTGTGTAAAATATTTTAATATTTTTTCATATACTTCTAAAGGGAAAATGGTGGTTCCCCATTTATACCTAATTCTGCTTTAAGATGCATCCTGGTGATGCTTTAAGTCATTTGATGGTACAGTTTATTATAAATTTTATGCATTTAATGCATCCATGTGACAATTTATTAAACTAATATGGAAATAAATCACATGCATAATTTAAAAAATTTCAGAGTTTATTTAGAAAGAGTAATCCAGTAGCAAATTACAGTGGTTCAGTGATTTGTATTTTTTTTTTTATCACTGACTTCCATTTGCAAGTTAAACCACTGGTAATTTGCATTTTGAAAAACATGTCATAATTAACTTACAATAAAGTTATTTACTGCTGGAGTTTTTTTTAAGGAACTTCAATTTTTATACAAAGTTTTTTTATAGCATTAGTTCCATTTTTTAAATCATGAGACTTAACCAGGATTTAAAAATGTAAAGAGCATTTATTTATTGCAGATATGTTATTCATAAATTAAATTAATCAGAAACCCTGTTAGAAAGAAATATATTTTAAAATACTTTTCACGTGTATAACTTACTTGAAGTTCTGGTGATCCACCCTCATCCCTGATTAACAATAAATAGCTTTGTCCATCTATCACAACCTCTTTTTTGAAACGCCCACCTATAAAAGATACCAATAAATATATATGCAAACTAGGTGAATTAAAGGTGTATATAGCTAAAAATAATTATATTTATATACACCAAGGTTACCATAAACATACATTCGTATATGTACGTGTCTATATATGCTTCAAAAATGGCAATGCAGAATTCTATACTGGTTGTAAAGAAACAAAAACATATGCTTAACTGGCACATTATATCAAAATATTATTTAGCAGGATGCTTGTACAGCAAAAGTTGGTTTAGTTTGCATATCTAAAAAAATAAAACATACAGTCGTATAAACATCATACAACTGACTGACTGACTTAACTGTTGAATACTGCTTACTTGTACAATAAATCACTTAATGTATGATGTATGTGCACACACACAAACACACACACTGAAACATGTTTTAAATTATTCATTCAATTTTCATAAACACTGATATACAAAACTGCATAGGAATGTGTGAGCACAAAGCATGCAATAATATAGAAGGTAACTCACCTTCAGGAGATTCCTCTTGTAAGTACGAGCCAGTAAGGTAGCGATGGACTAATGCTGATTTTCCGCTGTTTACACTACCCACAATTCCCTATAAAGTGATAAATGGAATTATTCCATATTAATGTATTTTACAGTTACCTATTATTCCTTATAGATATACAGAAAGGATAAACTGTTGTATATAGGTTTATCAGTATTTGTGCCGACTCACAAATCTCTGTAGAAACAAAATGTAGTTTTTTGTAGGTGAGTATTTATACATAACCAGACTTATTTGTTTGGAAAAATAACAGAATTTCATAACTTGCCACTTAAAAAACTGTAAAAAAAACACAAATACATAGAGTTAACCAGCAACATACACAAAATAAGTAGTAAGTATTGCAAAGAAGGGAAAGTTTCTCCCTAGCACATGCCAATGTGTATCTGTTATCATTATGACCAAAGAGGAAGTTTCTTCTTAGTGCATGGCAATATGTAACTGTTATCATTATGACCAAAGAGGAAGTTTCTTCCTAGCGCATGCCAATGTATATCTGTTATCATTATGACCAAAGAGGAAGTTTCTTCCTAGCGCATGCCAATGTATATCTGTTATCATTATGACCAAAGAGGAAGTTTCTTCCTAGTGCATGGCAATATGTAACTGTTATCATTATGACCAAAGAGGAAGTTTCTTCCAAGTGCATGCCAATGTGCATCTGTTATCATTATAACGGAAGAGGAAGTTTCTTCCAAGTGCATGCCAATGTGTATCTGTTATCATTATGACCAAAATTTCATTCAGTTTCAGCTTGCAGTGTATTTTACTTCCATAAATTAAGAATTTCCTGTACTTTATTACTTCTCTTCAGTATTTTAGTATTTTATTACAATTTCACAATTGTTTTTCCTTTAACTCCCAAAAATGTGAATAAATTTAATTGTGAATGAATTCCAAACAAATTTCACCTAACTCTTCAACACTGGATATATCAATCTATAAGAAAAAGTAACAAACATATTTTCTGCAGGACCTATTTTGAATACCTTTTAAAATATAGACACAACACTCATGATTTCTAAAGCACAATAAATGGTTTTGTTTTTACACTCTAAACAGAGCAAAAACTAAAATAAGTTAAAAAATGTAATGATATGAATTTTGTAACAAACAGTTAACTAATTATGTAACCCATTTATAATAATTATTCTTGTCAATAGGAATACAGTACATTAGTAGGAAAGTTACATATAAATGATGCATGTTTCAGGTTATCATGTAAAGAGTTATAAATTACATTGAGACGTAGCCCAGTTTCTATTATATAAGTAAATCAGCTACATTTCCAGCATTGACATATAAATATTTACAATCACTATTAAAACTTATTAGTGAGTGTACAATATATTAATATTAAAAAAGTAATTGTCAACATCAATGTTGACTTGTAGTGTATAGCTTAATAACAAAATAATGTTATAAAGCTACAAAAACACATTTAACAAAGTTTACATCAGGTGTATATAATGTATTTCCTGTAGAAGATTAAATGTAATAAAATAATGCTACAACTCACCAGCCTTATATCAGGCACAATTCGGCTTAATGTCCATTCTTGGCTATTAACAAAGGAGTCTGAAAAAAGAAAAAAAAAGCCAAGAAAGGCTTATCTCTTTTGTTCAATGTAGTAATATAATGGTGTAATTAAAAATCATTGTAACTACATCAAATTTGCACAAATTATTAAGGTCACCTGCAAATACTTCTGTATGTGTTCAGTCAACAAATACATTTAGAATCATTGTGCATCAGCTGTTTTTGTTTTTTTAAATGTAATACACAAATCTTAAAATATGTTAACTTAAACATAACTACTCGTATATTTTAACAATTATTCCTAAAGGAAAAATATGTAACATATGGTTAGCTTCAGATCAAACAGTTCCAATGGTAATTTAGTAAATTAGCATCATCACATTTCCCCATCTCACATAATTTTGTTTTGTGATGACAGTCTGTTACTACTACCAGTAATTTAATATACAATGGTAAGGAGCATGGCATGGTTGAAATTCTCAGTCATCAGATGATCTTGAAAAAACTACACGTTGTTACCTATTAGAAATTTTTCTTTGAATTTGTCAATTGGTTATTAAAATACATAAGAGAACTAAAAACTACACCATAATGCATAAAATACTGATACTTTTAACTTAAAACTACTTATAGCAACAAAAGCTGAACAACAAGGGAAGAAAAGAATTGGTTACTATAGATGATATATGTGCTTTAAAGAATATTACACTCTTAAAAGACTGAACAACATTAAACACCTATAAATAAGCAAGTTTTATCATAACGTGACTTACATGAATGCAATATATATATATACAAAAAATGTTTAATAAGGAGATAACCTTAAATACACATTTTTTACAAGATCCCTTTTGACAGAAGTTTTTAATGCACAGTACTTTATTGTTTGGTCAAATATAGAACAAAATTCCTTAGAGTTGTGGATCTTTATTCTATATAAAAACAACAAAAAACAGATGTATAATTTATAACTAAAAGTTGTAAAACATCTGTAGAGACAATACACAATGTGCTATTATTTCTCCATAACATAACGCCATGAAGAGGTAGAAGATCAGCCAAAGGAAATGTTAACCTATTTGTATGCATGTCAACTTTTAAAAAGGGTAAGTAACAAGGTACATAAAATCTAAACTTGAAAAGTATGCAACATACCTTTAAAAATAGGATGATATTTAATTTGAAAATTTTATATTTGACAGGTTAAAGTTATGTCAGTACAGAGATATGTTAATGATATCACAAATTTCAAATAATTTCTCAAATGTTTTCCCCCATGGATTGGTTACAGCAAAGACTTGGCACAAGGCCAAGATATGTTCTAATTACAATTAAATTTTCTTGTATTTTACCGTACCTAATAATCCATAATGATACCCTTTTCTTAAAATTATTTAATAATGTAAATCAATTAATTTTGTCTGTCATACACAGCCTAAGTAATACCACAAAACTTGTATTATCAGTCAAACATTAATCAAACTGTTAATTTATAATTGACCACTTTTATAAAATAATTCTGCAAGTTCCTCATATACACATGCACACACACGTACTGAGCCCCCTCTTTGTCTAATAACTCTGTTGTTTTTCCACTACCCAATTTGCCGAGATACTGAGAAAGGAGTCATCTAACCACAGTTACATGCCTTGATGGACCACCTTAAAAGTAGGATTCAATGTTATTATTGGAGATGGAAGCAAGACAGTTTAGCAATTAACAAACAAAGCATGAAAAGCCATAACACACCATTTAGTACGGATATTTTTGACATTAAAAAACTTTTCATTACAGCCTTATTTCAGAATCAAGGAGGAATAAGTGGGTTCAAAGGATATTGTTTAAGCCTAACAGTTTACAAAATTTCAGTGCTATCTGAAGAAAACTGGTAATTTTTAGTATGCTCATTTTATGTTCATATAATCTGTTCAATTCCAGTCAATATTACTTTGTTGCCATTGTTGTTGAATTTTCTCCAAAGCTACTCAATGGCTATCTGTGCTAGTCAACATTGCCTATCACCCACTCATGGACTAATGTTTTACCAATGAATAGTGGGATTGACCATCACTTTATAACACCTCCACAAGTGAAAGGATGAGCATGTTCAGCAGGGATTTTTACCTTTCATCCCACAGGTTGCAATTCGAGTGCCCTAAACTTTATTGGTTATGATTGGGTGATTGAACTCTTATTTGTTTGCTATTTTGTATGTACTTGTAATCATTATAGAATTTAACCTTACTTACACTTAGAACAAGTCCTTTTAGTATAGATGGCATATACAGTTAACATACAAAACTGTAATTTTTTTCCTTCTTGATCACTTATGATGATTAATGTATAATACTATTGCTAATTGATTAAAAATACCAATATAGAAACATAAGAAAAATACAGGTTTATAAGAAATAACTTCTAGCCCATCCATTTGTACAAGAAATGTTTTACTAGTTACTATTTGATTAAACAACTATCAAACAAAGTATAGACAGAAAAATTACACCAATAGCTGTACCAATAGAACTGTATTAATTAAACAAAGCTTGGTTTGCTTACGATTTTCAAGCAAATTTACACAAAGACTAGTTGTGTAGTACAGTCATTCCTAATTTTGAGCTAACAGACTAGAAAGAGGGGAACTTATCAATCAAAAACACCCACATCTAACTTCTGGGATATTCTTGTCTAGCTGAATAGTGAGAGTTGACTGTTATTCTTATAACACACTCACAACAGAAAAATGACGATAGTGTTATTACAGATTAAGATGCAAACCCTCAGATTTACAGTCTGGACCAATAACCACAAGGCCACATTTGGCCTATGATGCAAAAACTATGAGGATTACAATTACTGATAAGGTTAAAGGTCATAGTCATAATTATCATATTCAAATTGGAAAGTAATTCACTTACAGTATGTTATATATAAAAAATGTATACAAATTTAAGGAGTGTTTTGTCTGTAATAGTTTGTTTTGGAACAGTAAAATATCTACACATATTCTGGGTCTTTTCTGTTTGGTGCCCTCGAATAGATCATTTCGAAAATAATACCAGCAATGCAGTAAAATAAAAAACAAATAATAAAACATTATATGATATTTATTTAGCGAATTCTGCGATATTAAATATATAAAGTATATGGCACACTTTAAAGCGAAGAAATAAATGTCAATACGGAACTCATCGCCAAATGCTTGAGTCTTATCTTTGTGAATTTATATGGAGAAATAGAAACAAAGATGAAGATTTATTCAAATTAATATTGTTTAATATCGTAGAATTGCATTACTGGTGTTATTTTTGAAAAGATCTGCTAGTGGGAACCAAACGGAAAATATCCCTTATTCCAAACACCATTACGATTTAACAGTAGTCCAGCCTCTCAATTCACCTGATGACAAAACAATGTACAAAGTATCTCTTGACTTGACGACTTATCCTTCCTCGACGTAGTTCAAAAGGTCAAAATTCAAGAAACGTAAAAGAAATTAAAGATAATAATTATGCTTGGCGATCTTAAGGGTCGAACAAATGAAGTTCATGTTTAATACCGAAATGTCGTTGTCTTTATTGCCGAATTGAAGTTTTCTTAATGAAATGAAGCCTAAAATGTATGCTATCACTCGTATATAATTTGAGCAGTTGTACAAATGGATGCACAAACATACATAATAAACCACAACCTCTTTAAAGGTCCAGGTATTCAAACTAACAGGTTATTCATGGTATAATGTATGTTAATAGCACTCAATTTGGTGCCTGGACACGTTCTGTTTATATCAACTATTCATATCAATTGTACTATAGCAAATTGCATTAAACAAAAAATAATAATAATATAAATATAACTATCAAGGAGTGGAAGAATTGATGGTCAATCTAATTTAACACGTTTAGTAAATTAAATTCTTAATTATTGCATAATAAAAGAAGTCGATTGCATGTGACATAACACCTATTATTTCCAAAGTCAAACTGTAAAGCGTGGTTAAGTGTATACAGTAATCTGTGTGTTATTATAGTTGCATGTCAACCATAACTCCAGTTATGAATGTATACATTCATTAAGTTAATTATAAATACTAGCTGACAAACTCGTTCAACGCACGGCTAAGAAATATGGTCCCCCAGGGGGTGAGCGACAGCATGGTCAGATCTGAACGCCGTCACTCCCTGGTGGGACCCTACGATTACATGCAAGGTTTGGTGACAATCGGTCCAGATGTTTGCCAGTTATAAGCAAACACAGACTCGCAGACTTTTGTCCAATAATGGTTTATATATCGTTAAATATAGCCTCGGCTAGTTTGATAAAACCTGTAGATTTATCTATTTTCTATTATGAAGCTTGTATATAATATTCTCTTTAAATCCTATGCGTATGATGATTGTACAGATACAAGACAATGCGCTGCATCACTGAATTACAGACAAAAATTGAAACTAGCATTATAACAGTGTTTAGTTTCTCTCATAGAATAACTTTTAGGTTACATCAGATTGTAAACTAGTGAGGAAAAACTAGATCTATTTTTAATATTATCGTCTTTTTAAAGTTATTTGAAGCAATTACTAAGATACTACTCCGATTATGAGTATTAATACATCTGTTCATTACATATTACCACTGAGCACAACGAGGTATGAAGAGTGCAACAAAACTATGAAATTTGAAGTATTTCAAAAGAAAATAACACGTTGAATGTCTGAAGAAATTGAACGATTGTTTTGTTGCGAAAAGAACCAGAAATGTGCAGCATATCTTATTGTGAATCTAAATAATAACAATAATCAATAATTTTAAAAGTGACTAAGTTATCCCTTACCCGAAATAGGTCTCCATTTGGCTCTTACGTCATTTTTTCGCTTGATCTTTGCTCGAAAAGAACGGCGACGCAGACCGAATTTAAACAAACTTAATTTGAGATGCATTATCTATCAGGAGACTTGTTCAAACGCAGACCAAGACAACTAACATTCCATTCACAAACGCGCTTAAAGTCTTTTCATAAAATCACTTGGATACAGGCTCAGTTTCTGTTGCATATACGCTAACTTCTGAGAAGTTAATATTACTGCACCTCAATGTTTATAGGTCTGCGTCTAGTAACACCGGTTGAGACGATGCCGGCACTGTCTGCTTTTTATAACATAAGATACTTCGTGCTTCCATAAGTGTTTAACATTCAGTTCTTACTGGATGAAGGTCAGAGAGATGTCACGATTTGCTGAAGAAACTTGCTCTTTACAGCGCATAAAGTCCCACTCTTATCAACAGTACTTGTACTAAAACAAGCACGGTAATTGTTCAAGTCTTCTCAGTTGTCTAGGGATAAAACACGCAACATATAAAACGAAACTTTACGAAATGGGCATAGTACTCGGGAAAGAGCTGTATAGTAAAAACACCACCCTATATACGGTATATTAGGTACGCTGAAAACCTGTACTAGACACTCGTAACCGGTAGGATATACAGTAGAATCAACATCAACCGAAAGAACAAAAACTAACTTAACAACAAGTTTACAATCTGATCTTCCAAGTCGAGTCAGAAATCATTTTAACCTAAACATCACGGGTGACCCTATTTCTACGAACAACCAATTAAACTGCAGGAACAGTATGATCGTATGATAAACAGAGGTTCAATACAGGGTCGTGTATATATTATTATTTAACCTAGCTTGTAGAAGTTTTGTGGTATAACCGCTGCGCGTCAGTGCCATGCAGTGGACAACAAACTTGTTAACATACGTTTGGCACGAGCGAACGCGTGGTCGTAGTCAGAAGAGGAAGAAAAGAGGTGATCACGTGGTTTCCGACTTCAACTTTTGCATATGATTTGACACAATTGAAGATGCCTGTCAATTAAATTACGATCTGCTACAGGTGAATCTATTTCATTTACGACTATATATATAGTCATACAGCTTTACCACGATCGAGTATAAATTGTTTTATGTAACATGTATGTGTACATCATTTTATGTAACACATACATACATATTACACTTTGTTTTCTGTGTCCTTTATTGATATGTGTTATTTTAGTAGGACCTGAATTTTCGGATATTAACAAACTGTGGACAAAGATTTTGTTGTTTCTGTAATGGTGGTTAGCAATAAAAAAAAGGAGAAAAAAAAAGACATTTAGGATTTGGAACAAAACAAATCACACCCATTTAAATAAGAAAATGTTTTGCAAAAGCTCAGAGTACATTTAAAGCTTAAAATCTGTCATTTGATTCGAGTCTATAAAAGTTACAATCAAATTCACCAAATGGAACAAAACACAAGAATCTGAGCGATCTTGTCACGAAATTAGCTAGAAAAAAATTCAACGTTAAACAACATGCTGAAACTGAATAAAAACGAGCAGCTCGTGTAATGTTATTATCCACGTTTTATACTATTTTTACACTGCAAATATACCAAAGAACATTTCGGGACACTATCTAGCATTACTATCCGCTGACACACTTAGGTCACCCAGAATTCAAAGGTTTGATCCAAATACAGTGTTTGTTGAAATTTAAGAAAATTCGGTCAAGGCAGTTTTCATACAAATATATACGACACATGCAAATATAAACTACGACTGTATATCTTGTTGCCATTCTCACTTACAAAGAAAGAACAGAAAAATATAAAAACATCCATTTTCTTCCGTTGTTTTCAGCACCGTTATACTACTTTGTCTCAACAATGACGGACATCGATCAGTGAGCGTGACCAGGAACAAATGTCCAATGCACGCATACAAGAACAGTAATTTTCATGTACACCGAAGCGCAAAGGAAAGAATGGAGAAGGAACTTAAACATCTCCAAGAGTTGATATTATGTTTAAAAGAGGAAGACGCATAATGAAAAGTTTTTCATAACGTTTCCGAAATAACATAGCATGGCTTAGTTTCTGGAAAGTCAAAAAAAAAAGTCTGAAAATTGATAAATATGTATTTAACGTTTAAACTAAATTAAGAATTGAAAATATGGACGTCAAAATTCTTTTAAACAAAGATGTATAATTCTGATCACAGATATAAATCATTAGATTTAATTAAGTATTAGCTCAATTGCAACAGATAGATTATCAGCATAGCCAAATAATAAATACAACAGTTTATCATGTCATGATATTTCATGAAAAGGTCTTTAACGAACTTGGGTTTTGTTGGTGCACTGTTTATAGGTGTGTGTGTGTGTGTATACAAAGTTACATATATGTGTATTCACTATACAACAGCGCACTGTCAAGATAAACTCCAATAATGCGCATAAATTGATTATGTATATTATATATAACAATACTTTGTTATATATTCGTTGTTATTTGTATCCACAGGTGACTATATATATCACACTGTCATTATCACAAACAAGTACGTCAAAATGAGTTTACTTGTGTGGAAAAGCTTCAGTGTAAGACTTTATCAAAATATTTTGCAAAAGGCAAAATAATAAACGTATACCAAAATAACTTCATTCATAATCTATTCTTAATATCACAGCTGTTTCGTCTTCTATGTCTTATAATGATTTTTTTGGTTAATTACTTTTTAGACGTTTTACCTCTGCTGCCTGTGTAAAGGAATTAAATGCTGTGTGGAAGGGCAACAAATAATAGTAAGCAACGGGCAACAGTAATGTGGCTAAGCCGTCAGAAAATAACTTGTATTATAAACACTCTATGACTCAGTGTCCAGAACATGTTGGTTTACTGTAGGCAATTGATCTACTTCGCAAGGCAAAACAAAGTGAAAAACACAAAGGCAAGTTAAAATTACGAAGCAAACCCGAAATGATTATAATGGCCTGGGATAATTTTAATACACTTATTTCTTGTTCTTAAC
>NW_013667581.1:74931-89248 GCF_000517525.1 Limulus polyphemus
TATATATATATATTAGGGGTGTGGCGATACAGAAATACGATTGTAGCGATACATCGTCCGATACAATACGATTTATGTATCTTCACGATTTTGGCAAGCTTTCAGTAAACGTTACAAGTACAGAAAAAATCAAAATTTCTAATAAAGCATTTTTGCTCAAAATTAACGTTTTAATATATTGTGCCAAAGTAGTCACTGCTTCAAGTGTAAAAAGATATTCATGTTAAGATTAAAAATACTTTTTTCCATCTAAAAATTAACAATTTCCTTTGTGTGATCTCTAAAACCTCCGAAATAAATTTCCAACTTTTTTCGATAAATCTTCATATTTTATCTTTGATATTCACTACCCTAATTTCATGTGAAGTCGGTCAGTTTGACCAGCCTCGTAACCCCCATACAAAATAAATCAAAAGCATCCTTTTTTTCTCTTTCTAGAATTACTTTAAATTGTAGCAGGAAATTACTTTTGCTTACACAAAATAACGTAAAGCTCTTAACATTATACATCTGTTTCTAACTAAATTTTATTGTCAAGACTGTCAAATTTTGTAACAAACCGTTTGTAAAACTTCTGTTTCTAGACACGTGTCGTATCGCGGCATCAATATCTAGATACGTATCAGCCCTAGTGTATACATATAGTGTTAGAGTGCCAATTTCCTGTAGTTACAAGTGCTATTTTTGTTAGTTATATTTATTTTAATTAATTATTATCATAAGATTATTTATATTAAAGTTAATAGTTTTCAGTTTATCTGAGCGGTTTACGCATGTTTTTAATTTTAAAGAAACTTGAAACTTCTATTAACTTACGTATATCCCCAACACTTTTATACACTGTAGGATTAATTTCTGTAGGTAGATCTAATTGGGTATGGGGGTCCGCAAGATTGTCTTTAGTTTACGAAGGAGGTCCAAGAGGAAAAGTTGAGAACCACTGCTCAAGATACATGTTTAGGCCTAACTTTATAATACATTTCCTGTTGACTTCGTGATCCAAACAATAAGAAAGATTGGTACTAGTAAAAAAATATACAATGATGTCCTGCTCTATTGATTAGAAAAAAACAATCACTGCACCGAATAAGTCAATTTTTGCTGCTTTTTCACTTCGTACATATTCATTCCTTACTGCAGAAATAAATCAATACAAGGAACTTGAAATATTCATCGTCTAGGTGCAGCGTTTTTCCTTATTCTACGTCTAGTGTTTTTCCTTATATTATGTCTAGGTCCAGTGTTTTTCCTTGTTCTATGTCTAGGTCCAGTGTTTTTCCTTGTTCTACGTCTAGGTCCAGTGTTTTTCCTTGTTCTACGTCTAGGTCCAGTGTTTTTCCTTGTTCTACGTCTAGGTCCAGTGTTTTTTTTTTGTTCTATGTCTAAGTGCAATGTTTTTCCTTGTTCTGTCTAGGGTCCAGTGTTTTTCCTTGTTCTAGGTGTAGTTTTTTCCTTGTTTACGATAATAATTCACATCCAAATAGATCACATGATAAGCCACTAAGTTCGAAGTACATTCATTGAAGAAAAAAGGGGGATCAAAATATTTACTGTTGAGTGAGAGCTACAAAACTTTAATGTTCGTTTGAAAGCAAAGAAAAATTTTCATTATATGTTGTGGTAATATCTGTTTAGCAAATCTACAAATTCGATAACACATGTACAAAAAAAATTTAACTTTCAGTTGTATGCATTTTTATACATGAATATAAAAACAATTGTGCATTTATTTAGTATATTCTGATACTGCGCCGTATCATCTTCCACATGGATGTACACCTACATAACGCTTATTTATAAAATACACAGAAATACGATACCACGTTGTAGAGGAAGGTCAACAAAAAAAGTATCTCCTGTAATACAATTCTGATACATCTGTAGTGCTTTTAGATAACGAATTGTTTAGGATTAAATCATGCTTTTGGAAGTCCTCATTTAACCTCCGTTCAACGCTAACAATAATTACTATTATAAAAAGTGTTGTTAAAAAACACTACTTTTTCTTCACATGATACATGTTTACAAGTGATATGTTAAAACAGAGATAAATATTTACGAAAAACCATATCACAACAAAGCGGCATTATATATACATATCTATCCAACTAGGCGCTAATTGCACTATTTTAATTAAAGATGTAGGCTCGGTTCATTTTACATACGCACTGTTGGATACACATATCAAGCGATGACCCGTGATGGGGAAGGCAACGAATTGGAAATTCTACCATCTGTTTCGCTAGGGGCGGGTACCTATACGTACTCTCGCAAGGTCACACATAATAAAAAGTGCGGCTACTCCCTCTGATGGTCTTTACCCATTATCTTCGTTCTCCTTGAAACCAACCAAAACCAGCGTTACCGTATGCACGTCATATTGTTCTCAAATCAACAATCACATCCCTTCTATTCCACGGAAACGTCAATGATGCTCCAATTTGTGATAAAATCCCAGCTGACAGTCGTATTTATCAATATTTTAACTTTTTAAACCAGAGAACATTACAGGTGGCCACTCATACTGTTCGCCCAAAGAATGCAGCCACCACTGCTACTACGTTCGAACCTATTACGTATTGTACCTGCAACTGCTTTTATCTGGTTTAGAGACGTAAAGAAGAAGGGAAAAAAAAACATAGTGCATAATTTCCCCTACTCCCTCCAACATACTGAAGTGCGCACAGAAAAAAGAATAACTGCTGGTTGTAATAATAGCTTACACCCTTCTTCTGCTAAAACTTTAGTAGGCCTATTGATAACATAGTTCGCAATTACATGGATTATCAGTGAAACTTGCGTTCGATACGTTTCCCATTATCTTCATTTTCTGTCAGAGATTGCTACTCGGGTGATGATGTTAATACTAACACCTTCTCTTTTTTTATTTTATCGATTTGCTTCTGAACCACAAAGAAAATACGTTTCTATGATCTTTAAACGTTTATATCGAAATTTAGTAAAAGTTTTTGCTTCTACTAAATATGAAATTTAAAATTCGCCTTTGGTATATGTGACTTTCTATCTCGTACATTTAGGATTTACTTTTGTATCCTTGAAGTTCCTGACAATGACTAAAGGACAAAATATTGAGTACAAAATACAATAAATACATATGATATATAATGAAGTTATGAGTTGTATTTTTAGTTTTAACCCATTGACTGCTGATTCGCCGTATAGGATACGGTCCGCCTCCTGCAGTTGAATTCGAGTGTACTGTAAGGCTTTTTTCTTTTCTTTTTTTTTAATGAATTTCGCGAAAAAAAACTGTCTTTCTTTAAACATTTTTTCTTGGCTTTGATCTTATAATCTAGAACTTCCATCTTTCTAATGATATCCAGTTGAGAAATGTATATAAAGCACACACACACATAAACAAACACCCTACGTACATGGGCCACCACAGAAGCTAGCTTTATTGTACTTTTTGTTTATGTATATAGCCATCTTAATTTATTTATTTCTAAGATTCCCTTGTCAGAACATGGCTGGTCTAGAGTTCTCGTTTGATTATTGTCAGAACATGGCTGGTCTAGGGTTCTTGTTTGATTATTGTCAGAACATGGCTGGTCTAGGGTTCTTGCTTGATTGTCAGAACATGATTGGTCTATGGTTCTTGCTCGATTCACAAATTATTTCTTTAGTTCAATACTTAAGTTGCTTTTAGATGTCATAATGTCTCTATTAACTCTGCTATTTGTCATACATATTTTTACAGTACAAGTACCATTTCTTCTGAAATACACTCTCTTCATTCTTTATATAAGAATCTTCCTCATGCTATACTTCTTCTCTTTCGAATACTATTGGAAATAAAGTTCTATGAAAAGTACTTTTATCGTTACTCCAACCGTCGCTTTCAAACTCTTTTTTTTGCTTATTTTCAGATCGCAAGTTCCACTAAAACTCTAATCAATTTCCAACCTTATATTCTCAGGTTCATTTCTCAGTTAAATTAATCAAAAAGTTTTCAAATGTCATATGCCATAAAGCTATATAGTTAAAATATTTGGAAAACAATGGCTTGAAATTAATAAAACTAATATATTTCTCAAGAGATTCACTCCTAAGACCATTTATTACCCAACAATGTAGGCACAAAAGAGTAGCTGAAGATTCACTGTTGGCACCTCTTTATGACAACGCGAATGTTGTACAAGTGTTAATAAATAAGTATCTTGTTCGGTAACCAGGATAAGCAAGTTCGGTTAGAACCAGGCTAACTTGGAAAACAATATCATTTAAAATCATTTTACAACTAAAGAATGAAGCAATAAATGTCAAAATTCAATCAATATTGAAAAATTAAAATACAAGTACAAAACAAAATACCGTATACAAAATTGCGCATGCGTAAAAGAGAACAAAAGCCCTTGATTTTGTGTCACACGTGGTCTAAGTGAAACCAAAATACCTAAGACGTGTATAAATTAATAGGACTATTGTTACTATTATATTTATATTAATGGCGAGTTATATATTTAAAAAAAAAAAAACAACGAGAGAATAAGCACTTGCTGACAAGACTCGCATCGTTAAACTTACATTGAAACCTTATCTCTTGCCATTATTGGTTGAAAAGCTGTGTGTAAATACTCGTACATACATACAAACACGTTGATTACTTAGTAATGTGTTTTTTTTTCTTCTGATTTATGCAAGGCATTGTACTATTATAGTCTTTTGAAATATTGATACGTTGGTAATAAAGGACTCATTGTGGTTAATATATAACATCAGCTCAAAACATCTGTGACGTCAATGCCTATACATTGTTTTAATGGTCGTTGTTTCGTGAAGAATATTATGTTAATAAAGCATTCACTTCGATCCGAATATACATTATTTAATACAGCTAATGCACAAGTTATCTAAGTTACATGCAGAACCAGCGTGTTTCTACAACATAATTCACACCATACTTCATGTCTGCAGTAGCTAATTCAAATCAAACTTTAGCCGACGTTTTGTTGAACAAGAACTAAGTTTAAAGACACACTGTATTCTGCATCTGGTGACATATAATCTATAATAATTACTTTACATATAGTATTTGAAGTTAAAACGAGTTAAGTGTTTGTTAAGTGAAAAAGCTACACAATGGGCTATCTGTGCTGTGCCCACCACAAGTATCAAAACCCCGTTTATACCTTTGCAAGTCTTCAGATTTACAGCTGATCCACGTGATAAATATAAGCGTATTTTCACAATAATATTGATTCCTAATCTGATACTTAAATAATATGCTGCCATCTAGTAGCGAGTAAACGAACAAGTAATTAAAAATATATCTCACAAACAACTTCTAATAATCTATTAATTTATCATAACGTATAAAACACTTTTGACATTTTTGTTCTGAATTAAGTTATAACTGGAACTTTCATAATATATTTTGATACACATAAATTTAAAAAGAATCGTTCAGAAAACGTTCTCTAGTTATATTCTGCCATCCATCCTATAATTCCACAGATGGGAAGTCAAATAAATACTTTTAAAATTGTTAGTTTAAATATATATAACAACAAAACTTTTGTTCTTACACTGTGAAAAACTCACAGGTATAAGCTTATGCTGTTCCTTCAAAAATAATTAACTGTTAGTTTCATCCTATGGACGAGCGAGTAATAAAGATATAAAATTTCTTATAACGTAAGAGTTAAACAACTGCAACGAATGTAAAAATCAAGATCAATCAATCAACTGTTTTCTTTATTCGGCTTAGCGAACAAAATAACCAGGAAGAAAGAATTAGACAGGGAACTAATTGTCGGAAAGATAGGTTAGAAAATATCGGTATTGTTGACCAAGATTTATTCTCATCCAAGCTCTAACTGTCAGGTGACTACGCAAACTGAGTAATCACGTCTCAATTCAGTAATGAAAATGTTGTTCCTAGTTTAATAGGTTTCATGGCTGTAATTGTCAGGTACGCAAATTGAGTAATCACGTCTCAAATCAGTAATGAAAATGTTGTTCCTAGTTTAATAGGTTTCATGGCTGTAACTGTCAGGTACGCAAATTGAGTAATCACGTCTCAAATCAGTAATGAAAATGTTGTGCCTAGTTTAATAGGTTTCATGGCTGTAATTGTCAGGTACGCAAATTGAGTAATCACGTCTCAAATCAGTAATGAAAATGTTGTGCCTAGTTTAATAGGTTTCATGAGGAAAACTCATATTTGGAGAAAACAGGTGTTCGATACGGACCAGGATCTATTACATTAAAATACTTGCAAGTACAGAGAGGAAGTTTTGATACTAAATTTTAAAATTTCTTAATTTTGTTTCACGTAGTTATATAACCATCATGGATTTTATACATACCTTTTTAATATAGTTACTTATTTTGTGTAAAAACAAAGCAAATGCTGCAAATCGTGGATTAGGTATTCAAAATCAATGTAGCAACAGCAAGAAAGAAATTATTAAAAAATAGCTAAACGCATTTTTCGTTTTCACCTTTGTTGAATTATCTATCGTAAAAAGGGGGGGTGAGAACATTATGAAAACAATGGTACTCTAATACACTACAGAGAAAGAAGTTGACGATTTTGTGCACTAGTTAGAAAGTGCAAATTTGCAAAGCAAAAAAAAAAAAATAGTTACTAGGAAAATTTCAGCTTTCTTGCATATAGTACGAATAATAGACATTAGCGGTTGTATATAAAGAATACAAAAATAAATCTATTCAATGACGTATAAATAACTTACATTTATTTAGAATAAACTCAGGTCCCTGATTTTTACATGTTCTACTCTTCATTCTTTCACTCAGGTCTACATGATTCTTATCTTAGTACTATACTTCTCCATGTAAGATATGGTGAACATTAGAACAAGTTTTAAATAATGCATCACGTCACTCATCTGGATGGACACATTTTGAAAGTTTGGAGTATAAAACACGTGCCCGACGACTACGACAAGTAGAACCAGAACATAACTTTACGATTAAAATGATTTGCTGATTCACCATCATGACCCTATATAAGCAAAAACCTAACAGTCTCATGGCTACTAGGGAATTGTAAAATGTGATTTCCATCTGGCATGTTCCTGTGTAATCACACGGAACTACGAGAGGCTGCTCAACCACGTTAAATATTCATAATCCATCCTCCCCCCCCCTCAAGTCCAGTTTAAGCATGCAGCAGTATTGTGATGAGTGAGGGAGATGAACGCATACTGTTAAGACATTTTAAACCAACTACAAAATACTTCTGCTATAATCTATCCAGACTCCAGTAATTTGGATTATGTACACAAAACGGGATGGCGTTTAATATTTTATATATTTATCCAAACATAAAATAACGTCTCTGTACTGTTTTTTGTACTTAATAACAAAAGTATAAACTCTGGGCATCGAAGTTTTTTGATTGCACTAATGCTAGTTCACTAAACTAACTCGTACTAGTACGATTATATATATATACACACACACACATACAAAAACAACATTATAATGAGACTGAAAAATCAAAATTATTCTTCCGTTACCAGTCCTTGTTGTCATCTTTAAGTCATAACGGATAATATCTATGGCCATAGCACCCAAACGCGTTGGAGATATTCCATCTATCAGACAAATTTCAGGCGATGATGTAAAACTAGCTAGCAACTAAGGAGAATCAGTTAAGGGTTAGGAGATGAGTGTTTGAAACCGTAGCGACTCAACTCCTACTGTCTTTTGCTGTCTGCAGCCAGTTAGATATAACCTTAAAGTGGAATTAGATGTACTTACGCAGGGTTCCCGAAAGTGTTCTGTTTCTAGAGTAAATAAAACCAAAATTAAGAGTAACAAATATTTATATTTCTTGCTTTCGAAGTTTATATGTCATGGCTACAGACTGCATAATTCTTCTCATGACTCATGGCATGCGCACGTTTTAGTGACGCCACGACAGTACAAATTGCAACGTTAAGCGTCCCTTATGTGACGTCATTTTACTTTCTACTGATTGACTGACAGACAACACACTACTGTATAATTGTGCGAATGGTTAAAACAGGCAATTCCTCCAGGTGTCCTTCGGCTCCCTTTCGGAGAAATTAAACCACCCTAAAATTCTACAATGTAAAACTCCCCACCCCACTCTCTCTTTTTTTTATATACAAGATATAAAAGGCAAAAAAATATTCTTTAGTAGAAATAGACCACTCTATATTTTTACAAGACTCCCAACCCCAAACCTTTTATATGAGAATTATAAAGTGATGTTAAACATGACTGAAAGCCCTTGCTTTAATAGTTCTTAAGTCTTCATCCTCCTCCATTTGTTTGGATTTTTTTTTCAAGTATAAACCAGGTAAGATGAGACAAGCCCAGCTATCTGAAGTTGGTCTTTCCGTCCAAGTATATTGAACAATTATCTAAATATTGTAAAGTTGGTTACACATAAACGAAGGATGACCTTGAGTAACTAACGACCTCTAAGTTCTCCACAAAGTAGTTTTCATGATTGAGAGTTTACTTTTTAATATAGTTTCATATTTACTATAAAAAAGTAGGAATTTCTTTTTACATGCCAGTCCTTATAACCATTATTTTTCAATTTATTCATGAATAATTAAGTATTATCCATAAAATAATTACTATTATTACAAATGGTTTAACAAATTTTAATTGGGAGATGATAAATCTTTTAACAATATAGACGAAACAACATTGTTAGGGATGGGTAGACCAAGGATGGGAAGTTCAAATTCCCTTTTTTTTATCAAAGATAACCAACTGTTTTCTGCCTTCTACAAAATTAATGTCTAAATCTAAGTAATGTGCACGAATATCACTACTATTGCTTCTATTATAAGTTACGTCCGATATATTAGGTTTGGATCAAAATTCAAGTTGTTGATGGAGATTAAATCATCTATACGTGTATAAATTAGAGTTTAATACCTGTTTCAAAAATGAATTTTCATAGAAAAACAGATACAGGTTAGTCATGTTTTTAGAGAAATTAGCACACATAGGAGTACTCAAAAAAATTAAGTATATTTTTACATTGATGCTTAACGAATTTAAATTTTGGAATAATTATTTCTGTATCTACAAATTTATCAAGTAGATCATCTAAAATCCTTATTAAATCTTTCAGATCTATTTATTTTAAAACATAATGTAGTAAAATCATAAGTAATAACAGAGTTGGTTGTTTTTAAAGAATTTAAGTTAAACATTCCAAAACCGGAATATTGTTTTTGGTGATTCAAAAATATTGGTTGAGTCATTTAATAACTGTAACTTTATTTTTTCAAATAAAACATCTGGAATGTTGTTGAATACAACAGAAACAGGTTAGTAACTGTTTGTAATAAACCTGAACTTAAGAGGAGTTTTATGCAATTTCAAAACTGCGTATAAAAATGGTAAGTTAGAACAAGTAGAATCTCTATTTATATTCCATTTTTAATGGCTTTCTTCAGATTAATAATAATTGAATTTTTATTTGAAGTCCTTTTTTTTAAATGTGTTCGGATGTATTGATTTTATTAGTTAAAATTTTTACATATAATTTTTTTTACATATAAAACCAAAATTACAACGAACTATATCAATAGGGGTAATAATAAATTGTTCTTGAATTTCTCTTATTGTATTTTCAAAGATGTTGAAAGGAATATGTAAGTTTAAAGTTTTTAATCGTTTTTATGCAAGTAATAAAAAATAGTTTCCATTCCTAAAAGATACAATAGGATAATGAGATTCTTTACTGACTTTCATAATGTAATCATCAATATTTTTTTCCTCAAAGTATTTTACGATTTCAATTTTTATTTTGTTTTTCAATTCTAAATTTAGTTCGTTTTTCTAAAATCGATTTTATCTTTTATAACATTTACCTCTAATAATATGATTATGAAAAAGAGTCAAGAAAATCACTTGATACAGTTACAAAGCAACTTACCGATTTATCTCCAATTTAATTCTTAAATAATTTTTGTAGTTAAATAGAAGAGGTCCTATAGGTTTATTATACTTAAAACTAACTATAGGTTGTCATGATTCGATGAAAAATATTTCTTCTTGAACATTGTTATGAACTAAATTGGGTAAAGATATACTGTCATATACTTTATGTTTGAAATCTATTACCATAAAAGATTTTTCTTTTTGTCTTTCACCGAAATATTCATTGGAATTTGATTCAATGTTAATAGAAATTTGATTAGATATATAATTAAATCCTTAATATGAATATATTTAAATTCAAAATTTAACATATACTTTGAGAAATATTTAATACTGTGACATTGAATTCAAATAATTGTTTTATTACAGATTTTAAAATATTAATAAATCATTCAAAAGCAGAATATAAATTTTCATACAAATTCTCAAAGTTAATCAATTTTTAACTTTAACTACCCCTCTTTCTTCTATTTAATATAACTACTTATCCAAAATAAACGTTTAATACAGATATTTTTACTTAAATATTCAAAATATTCAGCATTTTTGTTTTGAAGATCCTGGTTTAAAGAGTAAAGAGTTTTTCTTTCAAAATAAAGTATGCTTCTCGTTCTGTTAATAAATTGACATTACGTTTTTTTTTAAATAGTAAGTTTTACATTAACAAATTAATATTTGTTAAAATGGTTTATTTAAATATAATGAGGAAAGCCCTTATTACTTTGAGATCTATGTAGGTTAATATTTAAATACAAAGGATTAGTTGCTTGCATTACATACTTACGACCACATATACCACAAATTAATATATAATTTATATCGTCCATTTTACATAGTAGTATATCTTGACGTAAATGCTGAAAATTCGTAGCGGTCGGACAAGTTAAGCATCTTGAACAATTGTAAATAACCTTTTTACAGACTAAATTACCATATTTAGATTACTGGAAAATAGCTAGCTAGGCTAAGAACCAGTATACCAATGTGGTGGAAGATTCCTGAATAGGTAATGAAATAAGTAAATTTTATTTAGTACTTTGAGATAAATCTCCTTAAAAATCATTTGTTTTATTTCTTACTTCCTTGAAGTTTCGAGCAAACGATCGTTTTAAAGCCAGAAACAAGCCTCTACTATTACGATAGACAAACCACAAATTAACAACGATTACTTTCTTCGCGTGCAACACAACAGAGCTAAGCTTCTAGTAAATAATTAAGTCTGACAATAATTTAAAATGAGAAAGTAAGTATAAGAATACTTATTATTACTGTTCGGGTATACTAAAGATTGATCCCATTTTCTTATTTAAATTTAATTAGCACGACTATAGCAAAGAACATATCTTAAAGTATATAGTTAAGCTCGACAGCAATCGCCTTTAAAAAATCAATCAATTTCACAACGTGTTAATAGGTCTTTACAAAATATAACCACATCTTTAGATACCTTCCATTAATTACGTCTCCACAGAAAGACATTCCTTCCTTTCCCGGCGGATTGACGTGAAACTTGGTAGGGTTATACCTGGATCCAATACGCCCACACACCTTTTTGTTTATTTATTTAAGTCTTTTTTAAGGGTTTATGGGTCAAAGGTCAAACAACTCTAAAATGTATATTCTGGGCTCCTGTGTGGTCATACTTACAGCAATGAAGATGAAATATGGCACAAATATAAATTTTCATGTGCTCAACACAATAGCATACAAAAAGAGTTCGAGTTGCTCACTTTTGGTCATTTTAAGACGTTCAAAAAGGTCACATAAAGCATAATTTTAGAGATTTTGATCCATTTCTTGGTCATATTTCGACCAATTGACGTGAGATTTAGTACAAAGATCCCATTTCCAGGTCCCAAACAGATATATAGACAATTTTGGAATTTGTATCTTTTGCTCAATTTTTCAGCGAGGAAAGCACAATTTGGGGCTTTCCTGAACTATTCGTGTATATGTCAACCAAATTACATGGGATTTGGTACAAAGATACCTTCTTGCAGGTCTCGAGCAGTGATATAGATAGTTTTCAACTTTTCTGCGTGTTTCACAATGTTTATGGTGTCAAAGTTGGCCACGTCGGGATTGCGTAGCGAGACATGTCGCATTTGCCTACGAATGTTGGCCTCTCTAATTTAATACTCAATAAGCTTACGATTGTATACTTTGTTTGTCACTATATAGAACCTCTCGGAGAAACATTGCTCCACCTGATTACGTTCCTTTGTCAACTACCTGTCACACAAACTTTCACGTTCTGGCCGTTTATATTATACTCTGATACACGGATCATTAATCAAATATCCGAGATGAATTTTAAAGATTCTTATCTTAAAGTTTAGAGAATTATTTATAAAAGTATTGCAATTATCTTGCATGGATATCCAAAAATATATTTTAAAAATACTAGTACCACAACAAATGCATGCGCGTAAACTAGGAACAATCTCACCCATATATACATGCATGTATAAAACACATTTAAAGGGAGTAGAAACAGCTTCATATTTTACTAATATGCACTATATAAAGCGATAATTACAAAAAAACGTGCCCCCCCCCCCAGTGGCACAGCAGTATGTCTACGGACTTACAGCGCTAGAAACCGGGTTTCGATACTCGTGGTGGGCAGAGCACAGACAGCCCATTGTGTAGCTTTGTGCTTATCTACAAACAAACAAAAAACGTCCGTGGGGCATGCCTCGGACCCCCTCTCCCTCCCTTTCTGCCTTCACTAATTTCGTTTTTACTCCAAAAGTTGCACCAACTTATTTTTGTCTACGCCCCTGAAATTCCAAGTTTTTAGTTATTATTTGAACTCTGAACATCAGAATTACTAGCTCTAGTTGTTGCAAAAATAAAACTTCATCAATTTTTTATCGCTTTAAAGATATACAAGGTCTACTTGATATAAATGGAAATTTAAGTTATCTATTTCTAAATTTTAAAAAGTGATTTTTAGTGATAAGTAGCGATAAGCGGTACAATGTCCAAAAGCAGGACGATTTATATATATACAGATGCAACATTTTTCTTATTAATTTAAATATTACATGTGGTTTTCCCAAAGTAAAATTTTCTGCAAGATAGATACGTGACTGTAGTGCAAACGCTCATACGTGCAAGTATATACGAGTGTACTTAGTGTTTTAGATCAATATTATACTTGCAAATCTGTAGGTGGTACAATAGTGTTACACATGGATTTGTTTGTTTGTTCTTGAGCACATGTTTACACAATGGGCTATTGGAAACCTGGTTTTTAGCGTTATAAACCTACAGACTGCTATGCTACTGGAAGGCGTTACTCATGAGCAAGTCTTACTCAAAACTAGCAAAAATATGTACAATGAACATGTTTTTTCACAAGGAACGGTCAATAAATTATTTAAATTTGCAGATGACATTAACATTCTGGCGAGTTGGGTAAATAAATAGCAAATGGCTTTTGATTATTGGGTTATTTGGCGAGTTGGGTAAATAAATAGCAAACGGCTTTTGATTATTGGGTTATTTGGCGAGTTGGGTAAATAAATAGCAAACGGCTTTTGATTATTGGGTTATTTAGCGAGTTGGGTAAATAAATAGCAAACGGCTTTTGATTATAATAAATGGAAAGTAGTACATGTGGGATATCATAATTTTAATTATGAGTAAAATTTGATAAGAATAGCCATAAAATTGGTTATGGAAGAAAATTATCTTGATGGTCTGGTTCATCAGTCTCTTAAGCCGTTCAAACAGTGTTGTTGCTAATGGCTGGGCAAATAGGATTTTAGAATGTATCTACAGAAATATTGATTACAAGTCTGAAAATGTTATAATTTCATTGTATTTGTCTCTGATTAAGCCACATTTAAAGTACTGTGTTCAGTCTTGGGATGGTTATCTTACGAAAGATATTCAATTGTTGGAAAGGATTCAGATAAGGACTACTAGTATTATACCTGGAATGGAAATATTTTCATACGAGCACAAGTTAACATCTCTGAAATTGTTTTCTCTTTAAAAAAATGTTAAAGGTGATCCGAGTGACGAGTTCAAGATTGTCAAGGGAATTGATAGTATTGATGCATCATCTTTTTTCGTACTTAATGATGAGAATGGTAGGATTAGGAGACGAAAATATAAATTTTGGTAAGGTAGGAGTAATATTCAGCTGAGACAGTCTAGATGGGCCAATATATACACATATAAAGAGAGGGGGTGGGGGTCAACGGAAATCTTGTAATCCGTTGATACGACGTGAGCATATTGTTTCGTCAGCAAGGTCACGTGACTAGTATTACGCCACCTCTTTCTAGAAATATCCTGTTCCTTCGTGAATGCCCTATCGTTTACTAGATGTGTGTTAGTCTTGTATATATATATATATATATATATATATATATATATA
>NW_013667581.1:89620-106504 GCF_000517525.1 Limulus polyphemus
TATATATATATATATATATATATATATATATATATATAAGACCGACCACGAAGCGACGAAGAGGTAATGAGTAATTGAACTGCAGTCAGAGAGTGTGTAATTGAACGGAGTATTGTTGAAGTTGAGCACGTGAGACGTTCGTTGTTATAGCGCGACTGCTGAAATGAAGTGTATCGCAAAGTTATATTCAGAAAGAATAAACCAGTTTTATTTAAGAAAGGACTTGTGTCGCTAAAGTTTCGTCGGAACGAAGTTACGGAAAATTAACTAACGAACGGAGACGTAACAATATCAACCGATAGTTTTGAACTAATTATGTAAGGCTATGTATTAAGTGCTGATAATTAATCTATAATGGGGATACTGCAATGTAACCCCCAAATTTTCTAGAGCCGAGCGCAGAGATAGACTAACCGTTTTGTAGGAAAACAAATATGGTTTCGGTAATAATGGAACTGATTTCTCTTCTTTAGTTTGAAAGATACGAGACTGAAAAGTGTGCCGAAAAACCTTGAGATTGAACAGCTTAATAAGAGTTAAAAATATATTATCTATATCCACATTTAGTCGCTTCAGGTAGTACAACAAACGGGAATTAATAAATTTTCCCGTTATGTTTGTTGTAGCATAGGCTGATAAGTTTAACTTCAGGTTGCTTATATTGTTTTAGAAATTGAATTAAAAGGCAAACAAATACAGAACTAGCCTGACTTTCGTAACTTGGATTGCTATATCATTATCAAAACATTTTATATAGCAGTAATGAGTGAAAAAACATAGTGTGGTGGATGAAATAAGCTGAAACTTCACTCTGCTTTTATTTTCAGTTTAACAGGTCTAAATTCGTTTTTTCTTTCTTCCCAGAAGCGCAACGATAGATAAGCTGTCATTTCTCATGCTATTATCACTTAAAACATCCGGGTACAGACGCCCAGCACGTACTCGTGCCTATTCACATGCTGAAAGCAAACACAACTAAACAAAAAATGGATCATATAAACCCGAGTATCCAGCAGTGGTCACAGCAATAAAGAAACTCGTAAATTACACTGACAGATTACGTCTCTGAAATAAAGGAAAAGGTAGTCATGACGAAAACGATAGTCAAAAAATGTTTAGAAAGCTGAAACGAGCTGTAAGTATTGGCAAAAAGGTGAGATTCAAAAACAGGACTTTTAAATATTTTATCTACGTTAAACATTATGAGAATATGCTAAAGATACCCCCCTAAAAAAAAAAAGTTTCTGTCAACTTGACATGCACTAAATAAGCTTAAGCACTGATACATGTTAAACATTTCTACTAGATATCTAGGCCATAACGTAGATAAACCCCAATGAATCTGTCTTTCGTACTGCTAGAAGAGTTGTTTTATTGACATGAAATAGACCATTCAGAATGATTTAAGTCAAGCCAAGACTTGGGAAATATATTGAACTGAGCAGTTGTCTTCATGGGCGTCCAAACATTTTTTTCCGGAGGCCAAAGTAGTGTGAAATTGTTAAGTGAATAAGAAATTCAATGAATAAAGAAAGAATTATGTTTCTTATTTTCCGGGGGGGGGGGCAATAAGACAGCATTAGTAAAGACTTGGGAAATATATTTAACAGAGCAGTTGTCCTCATGGGCGCCCGCAGAAAATTTTCCACGGGGCAAAGTAGTGTAAAATTTTGAAGTGAATAGCAAATTGGTTGTCTTCGAATGTAAGAGGTCGTCCGTTGTCCTTACAGAATAAAAATCAAACACCTTGTTATACTTATACCCAAAAACGTTGTAATTTTTTTATTATTATTTAAATGGTAAACGTATATTATTACAGGTGTCCTCTGGCCTTCAGAAATAGAAATTATCTACTTTTCATATAGTGTGATAGAGGAAGTGAAGCCGAGGCAAAAGCAATATTGAAACACAAACAATTCCAATTCTTACATTTTATTAATAGACAAGATTTGAAATATTAGAAAACATACATTATATTACATTACTAAGTACACAAGTAAACCCGACTGCCTACTCATGCACTAAAGCTACAAAATAGTAATACTTTTACTGTACATTAAGTCAATTACCAAGGCTAAATGGCAGAAAACACAACTTCTTGCTACAAAATAATGCTACTATCGATGTTAAATATAAAAAAATCACAACTGTTTATTCAGGCAGTACTACTAAAAATAATAACCATGTTTGTTGTATAGCAAAGAACATTATCAGCAATGAATAGCAAGTAACACTGATTACTCAGACAGAGATGATGGAAATGACTAATCATTTTTGCTGCATATCGACCACGTAATAAATTTTCTCACAGAATAACTGTAAAATTTGAATAATTTTGCTCATCAGAATTGGCGACATCATAAAGGTTAAAAGGGGCATCAAAAGGGCTTCTAAACAAATATTAACAATTCTATTACACCATATACTGGTTAGTATTCAATAAAAGGCATTGGTGTGAACACAACCCACTTTTTCATCCATAAAGTTTGGTTTGGTTTGTTTTGAATTTGGCGCAAAGCTAGACTAGGGCTATCTGTACTAGCCATCCCTAATGTAGCAGTGAGACTAGAGGGAAGGCATCTAGTCATTACCACCCCCCCCGGCAACTCTGGGGCTACTCTTTTACCAAAGAATATTGGGATTGAGCGGCACATTATAACACCCACCACGGTTGAAAGGGTGTGGATGGGACTAATTACATTATGTTCCTCTGTATGATCATAAAATCTAGTTATTGAAAAGATGTGAAGATGGCATAATAAACTAACACCGAACTCATACGCTAAAATAAAAAAAATGATTATTCGTGCTGAATAGATGGGAATCATTGTTGGCTTTGGAATGGAACAGGAAAGGACAATATGGGGTACATGTGGAAAATGACTCCATCCGTTTCCCAAGTTGGGAACGTGACCTTCCGCAAAAAACAACAGCATTGGATTATAGGGAAAAAGATAATTTTCCTGTGCTTCAAGGAATATTTTTGTATAGAAATGAATCATGGTAAAACACGTGAAATGGTTTTGAGTGGGATGCATCGACTGCACGTAAGTATTTGGTTATTTTATTTCTGGCGAAATATACATGATCACTTTGAGTTATCTTGATCTACATTGACTAAATATAGTCGAATAAAAATCTACAGGAGCTCACTTCAGTTTGTCTTTTTTGCTATTATCTGTAGTAGAACCTGCATAGAAGAGGTTAACGCACGTGCTACTATTACGGATGTAAACTTTTATTTGGAGATTCAGTGCATTACGAAATACAAAACGTGGGATCTATAGAGACTTTAGTAATTTTTCTATTCAAATGTCAAGCGAATGTATGCTACTTCTAAGAAACAAGTTAAAAAATTAAATATATATATATATATATTAGCAAGACTCAGTAGCAAGTTCAACATTTTGATTATCTAATTGGCCTAGTTTCGTCTACTTGCTTTACGAAAATATAAACGTTTATAATAGGTTTTACAAAATGCTAATGCTTATGATACTAAAACAAAATAAAATTTCATAAATTTATACAATTCTGATGTTTGCTTGAAAAGATCTAGTAAAGAGAAAACTAACCTTAACTAAATACTATTCGGTATCTTCACAAGAAACTGAGCGCAACTCCAGTTTCTAAGAAAGTTGATTCTTTCTTTTCATTTTACTTTATTTGCCGTAATGTTTCTTAGACATACTTCTTTTCTATTAGTTTGTTTCCACCGAAAGGGGGCCGAAGACCTCCTGGAGGGGTCACCTATATAGTAGTGTATTCAAATTCGATGATGATGACAAAACCTTGTCGAAACGTTGTACATCTGCTGTTATGTTAAACTTATATTAAAGTTTTTCTTTATTACCCATTCAAGCCGTCTCCAGCCATTATATACTAGTGTATTGTCAGTCAGTCAGTAGACACTAAAATGACGTAACAAAAGGGAGGCTTGACGTTGCCATCTATATCATCGTGACGTCAGTACAATTTGCGAATGCCATGAATCACGAAAAGAATTATTCACTCTGTATGCTACAACATAGCATGACATATGAACTTCAAAAGCAAGAATAAAAATATTTGTTACTCTTAATTTTGGTTTTATTTACTCTTTTAAACAGAACATATTCGGGAACCCTGCTGAAGTACATCTAGTACGTATATTTAATTTTGTATTTTTCATTGCTTGGGTTTGCGAGCTATAGAGTTATAACAGTAAACCTATTTACTGGTTATCACAATAGCTGAAATTTTGAGAAAATATATAAGTATAAAAAGAAAACTGTCGTTAATATTAAAAATGTTCTTTCAAATGCTCGATTAAATATTACATCACTATACAAAAAATATATACAAATTCTCAACTGGTAGCGAAACTTAACTCGGATACACAGAATTCACCATTTTTATGATTAGGTTCATTTTGTTTCATAGCGGAGAACAATGGAAGAACCTAAAGTCTGTACAAATTAATCGTAAATTCAGCATTCACCTGACCGAGGGCAGTAAACAAAGGCTTCCGAGAGTATCATACAAAATCCAGTTAGCTAACAAAAATTTTAAATGACATTTCCAGTAGTATATAGCTAAAGATGTCTTTTGTTATGAATACTGTCCTTAATATGATAATGAATGCCGTCCATGGGGATTTATAGAAGCCTTTTAAAAATCAGTCGAGAGAAAGGGCAGTAAACACAACGTGTATTTGGCCACGCCTTAGAGTATCCCTCTATGGCTCTTTCACTGTATTGACAATTGATCGGTACACGTGGTTCTAAGACAATTTTCTTCACACAAGCTAATATGATGCTATTATAACATGATTGTAATGTCTGAACTACAGTACTATTTCCTTAAATTTTATTGTGCATTTCTCATGTATATCTTGTGGCATCCATTCAATACATTTTAATAGTATTAACTAATATTAACTATTAATAGTTTTATTGTTAAAATCACGATTCAATTATTGTGAACCGCAGCATTAATCTTTGATTTTTTTACTCTAATAAGTTTGTCTTTTTGAATACTGTTTGTCGCTGAAGATAACGTTATACGCTATTTCTGTAATCTATACACGTTTTTCAGTTGCACCTTTGCCTTGAATTGAGTAAACCTGTTCTACATTTAGAAGAACAATATATTTATATCACTGTGCGTAATCATCCTATTTTGTGTCAATATCCTTTAAGCCTTTTTATAAAAACATACAATACACTTTTTGATCAATTTGTCTTCAAAAAATATTTTTGTTTGATTGCTTGTTATGGATTTCGCGCAAAGCTACACGAGGGCTATCTGCGCTAGCCGTCCCTAATTTAGCAATGTAAGACTAGAGGAAAGGCAGCTAGTCATCAACACCCACCGCCAACTCTTGGGCTACTCTTAATACCAACGAATAGTAGGATTGACCGTCACATTATAACGCCCCCACGGATGAAAGGGCGAGCATGTTTGGTGTGACGGGAATTCGAGCCCGCGACCCACAGATTTCGAGTCGAGCACCCTAACCACCTGGCCATGCCGGGCCCAAAAAATATGACCAAGTGCAGAATTCGACGGTGTCATCTTAGCTTTACCTATACTATCTATCTATAAACCTTTTTGTCAAATACAACAAAATAAAATTTTATTTATAACAAAGGATGATATTTACGTAGTTATGAAGATAGGTAATGTTTTCAAGTTACCATTAAAAGGAAGTGAAATTCTGTGTTTGTGTGTTGTTGTTTTAGCGAAAAGCTACACAATGTCCGTAAATGTACCACTGACCCACCGGGGTACTCCTGTTTTATAGAGTTTATTTCTGACAACCCCTAAACAAATAATTTACCATATTGCTTGTTAAGCAACCGCAGACGACAACAATAAATACGAGAAGAAAAACGAATTTAACTTTGAAATATCTGTTGCAACTAAGAATTGATTACCACAATATATATCTATAATAGTTTTCTTTGAAACAAAGCGGTAGAGTTAAATAAACCATAACAATATACTATTTTTTTTATTCAAGTTATTTTAAGACTATATATGTTCAACCTGTTTATTACGGTAAACCGAATACTAAATACAAACACAAACACAACTGCACATTGGCTTTGAATCAGGCATTAACCTACATCTTTTGCAAGCCAAAACACCTTATAAAATAGCTGAGAAGAACATTTTTGACTGATGACAAACATGTTTTAAATATTACAAATACACATTTTCTGTGACGCGATTCTCCGCTACTCTCAATGTGTCAATTATAAACGGAAACACAAAAGGCAATGCTATGTGACAAATACAAAGTTATGTGTTCGTTTAAACAAGACTTAAAAAATATAAATCAGTTTTGTATATATATTCTTTAAGAGCCATTATGTCTATAGGAGGCTTAGATGGGTCAGAATTAAATATTACAGTAAATCTCGAAATATTATTTGCTACTAAACTTTCCATAAACGTACTTATTCGAAAGTTTTAGGCTTATTGTAAACCAAAAATATACTACAAGAACATGACAAATTTGACACTTGTGTTCATAACGTCCAATATAAATCTGGATACCAATTATTACTTGCGAATGTCATAGTTATACTTATTAGTTCACTTTAACAATTCAGATGTATTTTCCCAATAAATGACAATAAAATATTGATATTCATTTTTTTAGCACTGTCTGTACTGCATTAGTGTTATTATTACCAAATTATTCTGGTAGATGGCGTCACACGATCTTCAATACGCATTTTCTATATTTTTGAAACGAACCACAGTCATCAAAATTTAAACCATTTATTTCTAATTCAAATGATAAATATTAATGCGTGGAAATAGTTATTATGAATGAAATATGGTAACTACAATGCTAAAAATATAAAACATTAGAAAATCATCCCGGAGCAAGTACGTACATACATACATACGTGAATACGTGCTCGTTGAAATATACTCTCAGTATCTTACAACTAAGTGACGTCAGTGGCGAGCATAGAATCTTCACAAAATACATACTGACGTAACGGTGTAAATATTTTATCTATAATTGTGTTTTGTGTTACTACAACATTACTGTATCCATAAAAAAAAACACTTGATGTTATGCTTTTCTTTTACATATACGTTAACTACCAGTTATAAACTACTATAAACACACGGAGAACGTTTTAACTCTTTACTACTAAGGTGAGGTGTAAGGTAATTTTATCTTTATTAATAACTATTTTTCACATTTTGTAATAAGATTGGACTTTTTTTTATATATTTATACAAGCTTTTAAATACAAAAATATACTTTTTCAACAAGTTATTTCTTTTGTTTTGAAAAACATCCTTACGACCCTAACTAAAAAAGGCATCCTAGTCCTAGGTTAAGTGTTAACTTAAGATTCAGAGAGAGAAAGGAGAGGTTGGTTATGTTTTATCACTGACATTTTCTAATGTTAAGTATTTGATGCTTCAGTAACTTCGATATTCTTTCAATCACTGTTATTTACTAGTTACTTTGCGTTGTGGATTATTTGTTCAATAACGTGCTAGTTAGCAAGTCTGATGCATGCCTTACATCAATGATTAGTTACGCTCACCCAGTGCATTGACACCTAGTGGAGGGAAATTCAACCATAAGCTGGAGTTGAAATACATTAAATATAATATATAATCATTTTCACGTTTTTGTTATTCGATGTGCATGCCATATAAAGAATAAATCACATTCATCCAATCAAGCATATCATATAGGCTTTAGTGCAGACAATTTCTACAGATAGCTGCACTACACAAACATATTACGAAACCAGGTCTTTCACGCATGGATCGATCAAATTCTACAAGTTCCTCCTTGTGTGTGGGTGGGAGATTGCATGCTACTAGATCAAGATATGGTTATTTCTTTAACTACGTTATTAGTTTGCTCAATTTCTTTATTATTCGTGTGATGAGTATGTTTAATCAGTCATGTACCAATGACATTTCACTTAAAGTCAACAGATTAAACCTGACAAATCCCTAATGTCTTTCTTTATCCAGGCGCGTAGGTAAATAGTATGACGGCGCGATCTAAATGTGTAAACAACAAATTCATATTAAAACGTTCCAAATACCTGATAACAGCCACAAAATCCCACTAGAAGATGGCCATAAAAGATGGTATAATTGTATCAGGTACAAAGGTGAAAAGAAAAATACATTTTACAATAAGTAAAAATATATTATAATAGTAATAATTACCTAAGCTAAAATTAAGTGGCATTTTCTTGAAATAGCTTGCATAAAGTTGATATTGAAAACAAAAAAGATTTCAATATTTTCATACACACACATCCGCCCCCTCAGTGACACAGCGACAAGTCTGCGGACTAATAACGCTAAAAACAGGGGTTTGATACTGTGGTGGCTACAGCACAGATAGCTAATTGTGGTGTTTTGTGAAACTATAAACAAACAAACCAAGCACACATTACACCAAAAACGTAAAAGGTGATATTTATTACGGTCTGAAAAATTACACCTAAATGCCACTACAAAAAAATGTAATTAGCCATGTGTCCCGTTATAAGAACTCACAACTGCTCCGGCGAATGTCACACAAACCAACCAACCTAAAGCGACGTCACTTCATCTGGTGTTCAAATATGGCCATTTATTTGTTGCCTTGCAGCTTTGGCTATTGTTTTCACGTAACTGTACGATAATGTTGCCTGCTGGTGACGGGCAACATGTCGTTTTATGGAAGTACAAACTGTTAGAGCTGATCAAATACTGCAAATTGGACAAGTAAAGCAAATGACAGCACTGGAGTGGTAGTGGATTAGGCAATCTGTACACGCGACAGAGTGGACAAGAACGTGGAAAATGAACTGTGCCATGTAATGACCGTTATTTTCATAACATAGCCATAGACTCAATTCCGGACAACAAACTAATGGGTGATTATCAGTGATCAAACAATAACAAATGTATATGATGCCTCCATCTAAAGGTCGAGAAAATACTCACAACTTTTCAGTTGACTGTACATCTCATACCGATTTTTGTTGAGATCCTAAGATATGGTAGCAATGCCACTGGTCGCAGTGGTAATCACAAATGAGTTAATGTTTTATGTTTCTATTGATAATTTACTGGTCTGTGTCTAGACAGACTGAAATAAATAATAATTTTAACGTTATTGACTATGGTTCCTTTGGTGGTGATTTGTTTATAATGTGATGATACAAATTTTGAGGTGTTTTGGCGCTTAGGTGAGGGAGAGATTTAATCCTCAACAATATATTGATATGGTAATGGAACCAGTTGTAAAACATTTTGGCAGTGCAGTTAGACAGGATTTCGTTCTGAGGCAGGATAATGCCAAAACTGTGATGGACTATCACGGACAAGAAAACACTGAGATCATAGATTGGTCAGCAAAAAATACCTCATATATGTTCCACAAAATACCTCTGAGGTCTTCCTGGACACTGTATAGATTAACACCTCAGTCAAGCTTGGCTGATGCAGTGACAACTGTATCAAAGTCATGGAAGACCATGTCTCATTACTATGTATTTCATTTTGATAAACATGACTCTTTCAAGCAAGTTGGTTCAATAAACTTCTCTCTCATATATATATATATGTAATAACAATATAATGTTGCATGACCAGAATATTGTCACCAGGACAAAGGCTATAAGTGGGATACAAGATGTGATCTGGTAAGACCAGGACACATCTTATATCCCACATTACAGCCTATGCCCTGGTGACTTTATTTTGACTATGCAGCATTAAATTTTTTATTTAGGCTTGTTTTCTAATATAAATATGTTCTATTTCGTCACAAGTTTGGTCTGGCTGTTTTTAATGCAGTTCTTCTTTTGATGCAAGTATTAATTTAACTGTTTAATTAGAAAAAGCTTATCTTTATATAACATACATGAAACATACAAAAGATGTGATAGCTACTATAGAAAAATGGATGGAGAAAATGCAGCTGGTTCAAAATTCTTGAACTACTTTTTACCTCAGGCTCCCAGAACGTTTTTAAGTAACTTGGATTTGAATTCACTTTGGCCATTTACTTTCTCTTTTCTTTATATACACACAAAAATACACTTAAGCTATTGTTGCAATTCTGCTTCAGTATACAAATTACTTGATAATGGACTGATATTAGCAACTTATCCAACCACTTACCAAACATACATGTTCTTTCTTCTGTCAGGTTTTAGCTAAACATAGCAATGTTGGAAGGATATGAGCTAACTTAATTCAATATACTCGTATCACATTTAAACACTTTTATACGCTCGTTTAACTTAACAATATTAACTCAAAAACTTTTTTTGCAAAGTAATTGCATCAAAGTGAATTTCAGTATCTGATTGCTTGACATATTATCCTTGTTTATACACATATAAACTTGGAACATTGATGATGGTTTAGTACTTAATTAGAACATAGCAGTTTTGTGGTTTGGGTGATATATCTCTGAACTATGAGGTTTCTCCAACAACAAGTTGTAATAAGTCAAAGTTCGTGGACCAGGAATATAAGTAATCTATTAAACATTGAGACAAATGACAGACACGCTTTCAACTTAATTTACATTATACAGAATACAATATCAGTTACTTTCTTTTGGATATGTTAATACACACTGAATTTCTCATCTTAGTGTGTTCTTTTTCTCCAGTAACTTAATCACAATGTTGAGTTCAATGAATACATCAACACTCACAGGTCTAATGCTTATAGCATATGTAAGCCTTGAGTCACTGGAAATGTTCCTTTGGTGAGTTGTGTGGTGACTTGGAACTGGCATTTTGCCTAATAGAAAAAAAAACATTCTTCACCTGGCTATGGCAGTATCACAGAAATAGCTAGAAGACTCTTAGGACATATTTTTTTGTTTTGTAATTAATATGAGTTAATTCGAAAGGCTTTTTTTCTTTAAGATCATGAAATTGTCCATCTCTATCTTATAGTGGTTGCATTTATTCTTTTTTAAACTTCTTTCATTCAGTTAGTGTGAACTGAAATTTCACAAAGTTACTATACATGCTGTAGATATATAGGTCTTCCAGAAAATTCTTGTAATATATGTATTGTTATTATATTGTAGATTTTAATGATGATGTATAAAAATGTTCAACACAACTACATTCAAAGCCCAGGTATGTTTGCCAATGCAATGAAGCCCCATTCTTATTTCATCACACAATAAAACTTATTATATTCATAAACAAATCTTTCTGCCTGGGAATTTGTTTTTTTTTTCTCAGGTATGAATGTTTCCGAATCTATATTTCTGTTAGATCCAACATGGTGCAGTCGTGGTGTTGGTGGAGATCGTTCTTTTACTCTGTGCTTTTTGTAACTGTAACACAGTACTTTACTGGTAAAGACACATTCTTACATGTAGTTATTTTATTTATCATCATTGTATTTCCTCCTTCCAACATACAGTTTCCACGTTTATTATGAAGATGTTTTGCAGTAGGATCACGTAATACCTACACTTATCTTATTTTTTCTTTTGTTCACACAACATTCTAAATAACTAATAAAGAGGTAAAAGTCAACTCTTAAGGTATTAGGGAGAAGTTGCTACCAGCCTGAAAAGTTGGGAGCTTTTTATACAAGCAATTTAAAAAAACAAACACACCTCATTCTATCAAGGTAATAATATATTTAAAAGATTTGCACAACTTCATGTCATGCTAAATTATGGACATTCATAAAGGCCTGAGAATTAATCAATAGATACAGCACTTAAAATTTATTTAATTAAGCTAATAAACACTGCAATGTTCATATCTAAACCCTTACCCTGTCTTTTCACTTTCCTTTTGCCATTATTCCAAACCTTTCATCACATGTTTTAAACTGCACAATCTTAAGGAAATATAGTTATACAATCCTTCCAGTATGTAGTAATAAGTATGAGTCAAAGGAAAATTAGTCATGTTTAAAAGAACCAGGCTTTGTTCTGTACAATATTCGGACTGGTTATATTATGCATGTGCTTGAAAGTGCATTACACTATCAGTAGTGCTTTTCAAGAAAGTACATTTCACTTGTTTAAAAATAATAATACAGTACACAGTTAAGGTAGTCTAATGTATTTCAAAAAACAAAAAATAAAAAGACAGAAGTTAATGTATTTCTCAGGATTTTGTTGATTAATTTTTTTTAAACACACTTTATTTGGATCATGATATAGCTAGCTAAAGTACTCCCTCCAGTGTATTTTTTGTTCATAATAAGAATTCTGATAAAGTAATATCTGGCTACTTGATTAATGTATGTTCATGTTTAGTATGATTAGGAACAGGAATCAGGTCAAGTTACAAAATAACATAACATAAAATTTAAGGTGTTGGTCCATCTAGGCCATCCCATTCATTTAATTAAGCTTAATAAAAAAAAACCTTATCATTCAAAATATTTATCAAGCCTCCCCTTAAAGTCCCTTAAAATGTACCACTTCCACCATATCTGAAGGTGACTCCTTCCAAAAGACAACTATCCTGTTAGAAAAATAAAATTTATCTAAAGCTGAATCCTACCCTGCCAAAATTTATACTTGTGTCCACTAGTCCTACCATTCTCACCATTAATTATGAACCAAGACAAGGCATCAACACTATCAATTTCTCAATAATCTTAAACACTTCAATCATATCCTCTTTACCTTTTTTTTTTCCAAGATATAACAATTTCAGAGATATTAACCTGTTCTCATGAGCAATATTTTCATCCCAGATATACTAGTAGTCCTTATCTGAATCCTTTTCAACAATTGAATATCTTTCGTAAAATAACAATCCCAAGACTGAACACAGTACTTCAAATGTGGCCTAACCAGTGACCTGTACAATGAAATTATAACCTCTTTAAACTTGTAATCAATATTTCTGTAGATACAACCTAAAATCCTACTTGCCTTGCCAACTAGGAGCAATACTTCTTGGATAGTTTACGAGACTAACCACCAAACACCAAGATCCTTTTCTTTCACAACAATTTTAAGGTTATTCCTAACAAAATTATACTCTTAATTATAATTGTGATATGCCACATACCATTTATTCACCCAACTCATCAAATGATCTAAATCCTTTTATAAAGCAACAACATCCACCTCACAGCTAGCAATATCCAAAACCTTGTTATCAGCACATTTAAGTGATTTATTGACCATTCTTTCACCTGTGTCACTAATGTACATCAAAAAGAGCAAAGGTTCTAACACTGAGCCCAGATATACCCAGCTTGCAACATTAATCCAGTCTGATTGAACTCTATCTAGTAAAACCCTCTGATGAAAATTAGTTGAATGGACGGCAACTGCCTGTTGTAGAAACACAAGTGTAGAGGAAGATGTTTCAAACGTCTTCTGCCTTTCATCTTCCAACTTAAAAATTTAAAAAAAATCTAACAATGCTTTCACAGTATCCTACAACTACTCTTCAGAAAGAAAATGAAGAACAGTTGTAGGATAACAACTGTTTACAAGCATCAATGTCAATCAATACTATGTAGTTGCTTCAGCACTTATGGTGTCAAATGGTATTTTTACCATGACCGAGTTAAATTGTATAATTTAAAAGTCAAATTGAAATCAGCTTCAGCTCAAGGACAACTGTGAATGACAATTTTGTGAAGAACTTTAATCCTGTCCTAACTGAAGGGTTGTCACTGATATCCCAATTTTTTACTTCTCACAGTTGAAATACTTCACCAAATTGTAAAAAACATCAAACAAACTTATTAAATACCACCTAATTTTGGCTTAAAACATTCATATAACTTGATTATTCAGTATTTCTATAATTTTGTTGCGAGATACTGTTTAAAAAAAAACATTAAAGATGATTCTTTTCATCTTAACATTTCACTTTGATTTTACCCTTGATCATAAAGTACCATTCTATGCACCCAACCAGTTTCAACTACATTAATATTTTTAACATCTTTCTTTTGATATTATATTTTGCAGATTAAAATAGACACCATAGGGATTATTCTCAGGTGAAAATATAATAATATTTGGCCTGGCACTTGATTGTAATGTAGCGTTACAGCACATATAGTTAAAATGTAAAAACTACTCATTTTTCTGTCATGTTCTTCTAATCTTCTTAAGGAAGGGGGTGGAGGGATTGCCCCTCCTGTTTTCTAATCACTTTTCTTTACAATTAATCATTAAATTTTTAATTCTTTCATCTCTTGATCTTCTGAAGGAAGTCTTCTTGTCATTACATAGTTCATATAAAATTACCATATAGTTCATATAAAATTACTATTGTTAAATATAATAATCAATCATTATGATTTCACTTTCTCGACTTCTCCACAACTTGCAAAATACATGCGTAACCCTCTATATTTTCTTTCTAGCAGAACACCAACACGAAAACCCATAATTTGAATAATTCTAAAAATCGATTTAAAAGCACGTTAATCTGCTTGATCAAGTGGATAAAAAAAACAACACTCGGTTCCTTAAAACGACTGTATCAGACTTATAAATTATCACCTAATAGAGAAACAAGCATGATTTAAAAGGTGTGTAACCGATGTATTTCTACAACGGGCGTAGATTTCAGTTACTGACAAGTTACGGATACGTGAGGGTATATTTTCATTGAGTAACTATGTCACTGGCCTTAGTTCAGTGGAGTATGTGTGCGGATAATTACCTATCAACATAAATAGCTGCCTTGGTTTCACAATTTTTTACGGACTTTCTCTTTTATAGTACATTTTACTCGCACCATTGTGTGCACTAGACCGTAATGGATGACACACGATTGTTAAGAATAATTCGCCTCTGCCTTGAGCGTGAACCGCACATACGTTTCTGTGTACGTGCATTTTTTTGTTGTTGTTATTGTTTTTCTTTCTTTCGTTGATAGCAAACCATCCAAAACTCATTTTTGTTGAAATATTCATGAACTTTGTATATCCGCGATGTGCGTTAACCACATTGAAACACATCGTAAAATCATTTCCTCTCTCAAACAAAAAAAAAAGTGTTTCGGTTCTATGTAGAGTTAGCCGAAAACTGACAGTCAATTCTCTTCTTCGACTATGTACTGGATTAAGGACTCGAATCCATTGTCAGTCGTGACATTAATGCTTAAAAATGATCAACTGTTGATTTGTCTGCTTGCACAAATCAAGTGAAATGCTGGCTTTTGAATATATCAATAATAATCTTATTTTCTTTATATCCCTATAACATTTAAATATCAAAGGTCTTTTTATCATCTGTCTTTACATTTTCTATTATTATCAGTGATAGCTCAAAAATAAAACACCTATAATTTCAAATGTCGTATCTTAACTAGACGCTGACCTGCCGGTAACCGGACAACTAGACACCTAAAAAAAAAAACGAGGAAGCAGGACCTTTAGACACCTAATAATTTTAGAGGGGTGTTGAAAAATTTTAAAACTTCGCAACATACTTAAAGTACATATAATGGAGTAAATTAAACTGGTCATGTGGTAGGCCTAAATCTATACAGGTCATATAATGGTGAAAATTTAAACTGGTAATATAGTAGGCTTAGATCTATAAAGTTCATATAGTGGAGTAAAGGACAGGTTTGAATGCACGTGGTCAGTTTTCTAACCATTTGGGTACATGATAGCATGACCAGATATATGGGATACCCGCTGGGTCCAACGACAGCCAATAGTTTTATAAGCTATCATATAACGAAGTAAACTAAACTGGTAATGTATTAGGCCTAGATATATATAAGGTTCTTTGATATGCATATGCTTGTATAGTGTTGTACATGGTACACATCTGTTGTAATTATTGTTTTATTTTATAATAAACAAGTGGTGTCTAAGTGTCCTATCTCGTCATTTTTTTTTTAGGTGTCTAACTGTCCAGTGTCTAGTTGTCCTGGATTCTGACCTGCCACACTATCACGAGGCCTTATTATTGAAACAAAATTACTAACAATTTATAAAATAGTGTTATGGCCTATCTTTTTTTCTTTCTTTGTTTTAAAGTACGAATTATCTCAAAATAACTAACCAACTGTGGCACATCGATTGCCTATGTTTTGGTAAATAATCGTAATTGATGTCACTAAGACTAGCGTTAGGTTAAGAAAGGTGTAATTGTATGAGAAATCTCGTTCAAAAAGTTAAAGTTACAAAATGTTTATCAGAAAGCATAACAAAACGAATTAATTAGAAGTTGTAGTTTATAAAAACTGAAAATGGATAAATCTATATACAGTTATAACCATTATATTCTTCCTGGTTGCACGTACACAAAAACAATACAATGCAGTTTTCATTAAGACAGTGAAACTCGTGTGTGCCATGAAGACGTAACAATAAGAAGAACAGTGAACTATTCGAAAGCGCTCGAGCTTTGGGTCTCGTTTGAAAACAATTATAATAATGCATAATATCCACAACTAAATATAGTTACTAAAAGGTAAAAGTAGTTTGATACCTAAAAACAAAAACGAATTTTGACCATGAAAGATGACAAATACACAATTGATAAAGACCAACTTTCTCTAATCACAGATTCATTTGGTCTACCTGTGCTTTTACAAGATAATAAAAAACCAATACAATTATCAAATTTAGATTGCCATCCTAAATCGCAAGCTATTTATAACCGAAGGATATATAAATGCAACTGTCACGGCAATCAAAAGTTAACAAATTATAACTCGATAAAAATATTACTTTCATAGTTGCAACAGAGCCAGACCAGATCAACACTGATAAAATAATACATTCAAATTATTAATAAACTGTATCCACTAGCCAGTTCTCGTATTACCCAGGTAAATAAAAAAAATACTATATATAAAAATAAAATTAGCGGAATTTCCAAATACTGTAGGTATTTTTTAAGCGGTAGCAATAGCAACTGTT
>NW_013667581.1:107513-112879 GCF_000517525.1 Limulus polyphemus
TTTTTAAGCAGCAGCAAGAGCAACTGTTACTTAGAATCACTTAAATAAAAAATATTTCAAGTTTCATAAAGTTGCGTGTGTACATATATATACCGCAATCAACCAGTTAAATGGCCCTTTAGTATGCTTAAAAGAATTAACAAAAAAGATGTTAATCAACCAAATGAAACGAGTAATTTGAATAAAAACTACCAAATCATCAGTTTCAATTTATTACTACATAAAAATAATAAATTTTCTCATGAATGGTTGTTTTAACAAGGTATTTCTAATACAGTATGTGTGTGTCTTCATGGAGTAATTATGTAATCCCTACACAAAGTGAATAATATCATACTTAACAATATTAAATAGGCCTTAATGTACTGATAAGGCAACTTTAAATTTCCACAGTAACCACACCATACACGCTTTTCTGGCACATCCGCTTTTAATCACTACGAGATAATAAAAACTGTAGTATCACATACATACTTATTAACATAATCATACATTGGTGAGAAAATAGGCTTAAACTTATATGTCACAATTCGCATGTTAACGCACCAATTTCTTTCAGGCTTTTTAAGTCATCACAAAAATAATCCCTTCGGGCGCTACCGCATATAAAACCGTTTGTAGTTCCCAAAATAGAAAGGTTTGTTGCATCAGAAAACTCCGAATAACATAGTTGGCTGAATGTAATTTACATAAATTAACTTCATCATCTAATCTTTAACTAGTCAAAAAAGCCGTTCATAGGGATTATGGCGTTTTCTTTATATTAAACTAACGTTGACACTTGCAAGTTCTTGTTAGAACCTAGCAAGTTGTTAAACATCGTAGTAATTAAGTGAACATTTCCATAAACTTTGAAAAACTGGACAAAAAATATTGAGCAACTAGAAAAAAACGTTTAAGTGATATATGTAAATTTTCAAAACAATATAAAAAATCATAAGATGTAAGAGTGTTATTGAGTATGACTTTGAGGAATATCGTAATATTGCTAACAACTAAGTGGAAACTTAAAATAACTTATATTAGTTTGTTGAATTTGATCTAATCGTCCCTAATTTTGAAGTGATAGTCTGAAGAGAAAGCAGCCAGTCAACACCACCCGCCAGTAACTATAAGGCTACTCTTTACCAATGAATAATGGGATTGGTCGTTACATTATAACGCTCCCACGGCTGAAAGGGCGAGCATGTTCTGGGATGGGTTTCGATCCCGCGACCGGCAGATTGCTATTCGAGGCCACCTAAAATGAGCAAACATACGGAAAATATAAAAGTTATACACGAGTTTATTATATATATTTACACATTGTTTTGTTTCTATTAAACAAATAACTTTAGCTTAATAAATCATTCTTAAACAAATACTGATGACGCTTTGTATAGTTTATGAATGAAAATTTTCAACCTGAATGGCACCTTTTGCGCATAGGCTAAACGGTCCCTTCAGAGACCCTATGGATTAGGTACAGCCGTCCCTAAATTTAAACTACTGGCCAGAGGGAAGGTAGACCGACACCAGCACCATCGTCATATAAACATTGTTCGGCTCTTTGAACCGAGCAACAGAATTTTATGTCACTTTCATAATGCGTCTCGAACTCTGGATCCTCCGATACGCAACCCGACACGCTAACCACTAGAAACGCCCAGCCTGGTATAGTTTAGATTAATAAAACTCCGAAGAAATAATTTGAGACTAACTGCTTCCTTTCGAAAAGTTCAATTTTAATTTTGCAGCGTATACTCCCCCCCCCCTGGGTGGCTTTGCGCTATGTCTGAGGGCTTTTAACACTAAATCAGGCACAGCACAAATAGCCCGTCGTGTAGATTTGCGCTTAACAACAAACAAGCATATCCCCTCTTTTACATTGGTAAATCTCTGTTGAAAAGAAATAACGATGAACGGTTAGTGGGATTCAAGAAAATTATGTAGACTTTTCAAGACTAATTAGTCAGGTACAATGAAGACGATTTTGCTCTGGTTAGACACTTCAACAACAACAAAAAAAGCGCCTTACAGAACAATGGTATTAGTATTTGATTGTCATTTAAGAAGAAAATGACAATTACTCCTCCCTAAATTCTGTCTTTAAAAAAAAAATCGTAAGAGAAAGGTGATTAACCAGCATATAGAAACAAGTTACAGAGACAACGTGCACGAAAACAAACTCTACATCTGATATGCAGTTCATCCAACTTCTCAGAAACGTTTATGCATGCAAAAACAAGCAACACAGAGAATGAGAGAGGATGCCAAAGCGTCTTCCCATTTGTAGACAGTGTTTAAATATGATAAATTGACGACAGCTTTGAACAAAATTCAGAAAGTAAACAAACATATCGTGTGTTTACTATACCAACTGTTTTACTGCTTGAAGTGTTTGAGAACAGCATGCCAGTCCTAAATAATCTATTAAAATTCGACACATCATAATATAAGGTATTATCCTCTTGTAGATGAAAGTATTATTTCATTCGAGGGCTATCTGCGCTAGCGGTTTCTAATGTAGAAGCGATAGATTAAAGGGAAAGTAGCTAGTCAACACACTAATTTCCAAATCCTGAGCTACTATTTATCAACGAAAAGTGGAATTGTCCGTCAAATTGTACCGGCTGAAAGAATGAGCATGTTTAGTGACGAGTTTCGAACCTGCAACCAACATATTACAAATGGAGCGCCATAACCACGATTAATTTGGTTGTAGGCATTGTATACATTAGTTTTAAACAAACAAAAAAACTGACGACGAAACCGAAATGCTTAAATTCAGTGTATTTTATAACCCCCCAAAAAATATTTTAACCAACAAGAGAATAATCATTCCTATTGTGATGTATCGGATTTTTAATGGATTGTTTTGAGACTCAAGAAACAAAACAGTTTACATAATAAACACGATTCGAACATAGTTCTTAAGCCCTTCACAATAATAGGCTATACTTCCACCTGTTTACTGGGTGCTTAAAAACAGGTAAACTTCCTTCTTTGTTTGTTTGGAATTAAGCACAAAGCTACACAATGGGCTATCTGTGCTCTGCCCACCACGGGTATCGAAACCCGGTTTCTAGCGTTGTAAGTCTGCAGACATACCGCTGTGTCACTGAGAGGGGCAAACTTCCTTCTTAAAGTTTATGCCGGTTTTGTTGAATTGGTATCAAAAGGACATAACGAATGGACTATCCAGCAGCTTTCAGAAATGTCCTCTTCTGTATGAACACGTAATAGAGGACAACATACAATCCTTAGCTAGATCTACATTAATTGCGCATTATATGTAAGCGGAACTTAGCCAATCTCCCGTATTACCCCAATGACAATATCCAAATTACTACTAAACTTGCTAAATAGCTCTAAAAGAACTGTGGGACAACCCTGAGCTCTGTACACAACAATTTAGAAACCCCATCAAATTACTACTCTTAGTTAATTCTATTAGAAGCACGAGTCTTTTTCAATTACATCAATAAATATAACACGTGAATAAATAGTGGGCTTTGTGTAGTTCTGCTGGAGAGTAACTTGGAGGAGTTCCTCATCTTCAGTATGCAATACTAGGTTTATTCTTCATTCTAAAAATATCCCTTCTTTCTCGTTATTACAAGGACTTAAAAAAAAAGTCTGCGGTAGAATCCTACCAATCACTGTAGCTTGTTTTCAGGTGGACAACAAGATGATTGGCTGTTCATCATTCCAACCCACCACTTGATAGATAACCTCAAAGCAACTATGGTATACATGACTATATATATAACATATTTAAAAACTACTTGTTCTTCGGGAGACAAAATTTCGAGAGGAACACAAGTATCGGAAGTTTTAATCCGGAACGTACGAACATGTCACAGTCTGTTTCAAATTCATATCATATTACGTACTCAAATCGCTTTTCTCGCATACTAGCTGAGTTTTTACTTTTTTCTCTCTCTTTCAATAACACGAAGTTGGTGATTTGAAATAAAGGCGTGTAGTACGAAAGATATTGCGAGGACCAATAAACACTTTCTAGAACAGATAATGTTTGAATATGATTAATATACTGATTAATGGGCTTAATACACTGATTGATAAACTTAATATACTGATAGGACGATGGAAAGTATGTTGAGCACCACCTATGATAATTTTGGAAACACCTTACCACCTCCAGACTTTCCCGAATAATCGCTTCTGGCAAAATATATATTCCCCATAATATAATTACTTCTTAAATTGCAACCATTTTATATACAGGACTTGATATATATAATCGCCCCGTCCCCCCCCCCCCAGGATTTGTTGATTATTATATATGCTAGAAAAATTTATGATAATCTCGTGAATCATGTAGCGCAGGAGTGATTGCAGCGATGGACGCTCCAGAACTGACAGGACGTATAGCTGCGATGAATGTAGTAGACAATGTTGATACTGATGGAAGTTGCATGGTTATGGCAGCTGATATTACTCTTGGCTAAAACGTTGAGGCTATCTCAAAAAGATCTAAGTGCTTTTACTGGCAAGCTTGCTAAGTCATTTCTACAACTGATCTAAATTACCTGTCAAGCCTACTTTCGTATCTCTTAGTACAAAAACAACCTGTTTATACACATTGCTTTGTAACCATGTTGACAGCTGGCCAACGATTATCAATAGCTTAAAAAATTATCAATAGATCGTTTCTTCATTTTTTTCGTGACTCGATAAAAATATCTGTACTGGTACTTCACTGGTTAACTCTAGAAGAATTTTGAAAACAACATAACAAACAGTGTATTTTAAAACTGCCTGGAAAGTTTTGAAATAACCATAATTTGACATGTCATTGTACAAAAATTATAATATCCAGAGGACTCGTGCCGTAGGCGCGTTTGATCTGTACGCCGAAGAAGCGAATGGTCATTAATTAAATAAAGTAAAACACGAACAATGAAAAATTCGAAGGTTTTTACTAAATACAAAAATTTCTAAAATTTCAATGGTACGCTAGTTACAATTATGTTATCATTCCATGTTTGCAGGATTTTAAAATATTTATATGTTTAAAAAGGATGTAATAAAATAATTTCAATGGGAAACAGAAACGTAAATATAGTTAAGATTAAATAGTAATTTCCTTTCGTTGTTACAGAAAAAGGAAATAGTGTCAGACTTGACGATTATTCTTTGATTTTGGTGATACCGCTACAAAACGGAAGCAATGTTTTAAGAAAAGCCTAAACATATATCAAAATACAAGCACACACAGAACCGCACAAAGCATCAGTATTAGTTTACTGTTAAGTTCAAAACATGTTATTCAGCAACAGTATTAGCTTTACAATTGTAAAACATTTTGTTAACAAAACTGTTAACGGGGAGCACCAAAAAAAAATAAATAAATAAATAAA
>NW_013667581.1:113589-131358 GCF_000517525.1 Limulus polyphemus
AACTTAGTACAAATATTAGCCAAACAGTCTATACGTTAATAGACAATATAATCAAAATAAACCCTATATTTGTAATGGTTTCGGGCTACGAAATCATAAATTCGTACCTTACGAAATTGTGAAATCTTGATTTACTTTCAGAGTACACTCCCCTTTATAATGGCCAAAAACAAGATTGTTTTATCACGTATGAACGACATGTTTGCTGCGACGTTTTTCGTGACAATCTGGTACATCCTCTTCAATTTTTTTTTTTTTTTGCATGACGGACTGGATTTTTAGAAGCATTTGTCACCGAGCACGCGTCAATTTCGCGTCATGCATTATATACATGTAAAATTTACTTTCTGTGCGCGAGCACAGGCATAAACAAATACATTGAATCTTACCTGCCTAAACAACAACAACAACAAAACTTCTGGACTTGTATATCTGAACCCAAAACACCAATCCCAAGATACTTCGTAAAACAAAAATCTGGCAAATTAACAAATTTATTTCACTCTTTATAATGTCAAAATTAGTATTACCTTTTCGGTTAAAATTCACGAAGGTAGGTGAGACTATTTATATTTTTGAGGAGGAGGAAACCTCAAATGACTTTTTAATGTCAGATCCTAAAACTTGGGGAACTGACAGAACTTGAAATATAATATACAGTAACCTGTACTTTTTGGTTTCCTCTTATACAAAAATTGAGATCAATCCACTATGAATATTAACCTATAGTTCTCCGTGTTTTGGGAAATAAATATGAAATTGTTTGTTTTTGTGAAAATATATCTTCACTCTGTCCACCGAGGGGTTCAACACCGCAATGAGCTAGGAAGCTCACCGCTAAACTACGGCAAGACGAATATAATTATGAAAAATACAATAATGATTCAACACACACAATAAATCAATGAGGATATAATACTAAAAGTAAACACGTTAAAAATGGAGAACAATCAACGACTAAGAGTAAGAATGACTGTAATTATAGATTTTTCTCACCGTTTAACATAGTTTCACATAGATTCAAATTTTGATCATACAACGACGTAACTTTATAAAACTAAACCATAATAATATGGTTAATATGTAAATAAAGGTTAAAACCTTTACAATTCTAAGTATTCGACTTTCCCATGAAAGTACTGAAGTAGATATGAATAATTTTATTAGAAACTGGAGCAGCTGAATATTATTTTCTTCAGATTTAAAATAATTTGAAGTGATTTATGTATCAAATTTATTTATATGCTAACAAGTCTGCATTATTTTGAAATAAGTAAAACTTGGTCGTATATAAAATAACTCAAAAACATGAAAAAAACGTACATTTAGATCTTCTTGTCACAAAATCACCATGACTGAATTTAAAGTTCAATTCGATGTTGACACAAGAACTGACAACGACTTGAAATTCTAACTCGGTGTAAATGCCACAAATATATGTAAACGGTCGCATAATTAAACATCATAATCTATTAGAAAATGTGTAGTTGCATGTCAGGTCTCATTGTTTTGTGAAGTTATTGCGGGGATAAACATTTCTCATCCCTATGTCCAGCAAACTAGTGAATACTTAAGAGGCACTATGGAACGATCCCTCTCAGATAGAGAGAAAAGTTTCAGTAGTGTAAAATATTTTTTTTCTCTTGTTATGAGGCGTGTTTTGAAAATATTTACGAATTATAAACACGAAAAGGTCACTTTTCTGTGCGAGTTAAACAGCACCTAATTAAACATGGCAGTTAAAATATTAGAATGGTATAGTTACTGTTGTGCATTGTATTTGTAGTTTGAATGATATGTAGAACTGGTAATTGATGGAATTCCCGTGGCATGTAGGTCTGTTAAGAAGATAATTCACACGAATAGGGGTGCATGCGTAACAGTCAAATTGACAGAACAAGCCTATTCAACGTATTTTAGGTGCAAACAACAAGATATACACACTCAAGGTTGAACAAGTCATTGCATTGAAGCTCAAGGTTACTGAGTCATCGGTAGGATATCAACAAGCTTTAATACGAGTAACAATTGCGGCAAGTATATAACCCGAGTACACATAGTCAAGGTGACTGACTTCGACATACATGTAAACAAAATTTATTATCGCTTGTTCAAGATTGTATATAACAAACTGAAATAAACTTATGATATTTAATTGCTAAAGAACAATAAAACAAAATTAAATACGAAGTTGAACTTCCACATTATGTATCTTACAGAGCCTGCATTCTCTGCAGCTACCGACCAGTGACCATAAATTTACAGTCCACTAAGATTTTTTACACAAACAATTCAGTTTTGTACCACATCTTTCCCAATAAAATATTGTGGAAAGATGACTGAATAAAACAATCTAGTATTGATAAAGACAATGACTGTGTTTTTCAAGTACGTTTATCTAAGACATTGGACAATCTTGTAAAAAAACAAAAAAAAACGACTAGCACGCAAGTTATGAAAGCTCATTCATTGTTTGACGAAATTGTATTTTGTCCTAGACCTACCTTCTTTGAACATTATGAAACGTTAGGCAATTATAACAAAAAGTTAAGATATGTACTAGAAATAGTATTATTACGATTAAAAACAGTATATAGTTCATTATTACAAATAGGGTACGTTTACTCATATTTTCAGTGTTAAGAATGGAAGTTTAAAATAATTAATAATTAAATCATAATAATATAATATAATACGAGTGCCACTTAAACTACCATTTGTTTTTACATTTTCTAATGTAACAAACAAAATTAATGTACTGTTAATAACTTTTAAATAAATAAATTTTATTCACAGACAATATATCCTCTGAATAGATTTCTTTTCTCATTAATTATTCAACCATTATCAAATCGTTTCTATTAACAAGAGACAAAATAGTCTGACATTGAACGCCACCTGACTGTGTTCGAAGTCTGTTGTTAAGCGTAAACGACACGCAATGGGCTATCTGTGCTCTGCGAATTTTAGCGTTACAAGTCATTAGACTTGCCGCTGAGTACACCGGTGGAACAGCGGTAAGTTTACGAAGTTACAACGTTAAAAACCCGTGGTTCGATTCCTCGCGATGATAGCCCAATGTAGCTTTGCTATGAACACAAACAAACCATCGGAAGACTTGTATTCGAAGGTTCGTTCGCTAGCTAGGAATTCGATAATAATCCTGAACATTCAAAGGTTCGTTAGGCGGCATCTAAACAATGCCATTTTTTCCCCCTCTCTCTTGTTAGCAGAAACCGCTTGACAATGAGTGAACGATTGAATTCTACGCACTTACGTGAATAATTCGATCCTTTAATTTGTATACTGCCCATTATTTAAACAAAAATTGTTGGGTTAAAACACCACCACAAAAACGTTATACATTGCAGCACCTTTGGTTCATTGGAGAAGACCATTATGGTGAAACATAGTGGGTAAGTTTAGCGGCTGCATTGCTTCAATAAAATGTACTGAAGACTTAAGAGAAGCTTTATGATAAAAATAACTAACGAGCATAAAATATACGCTTACACTAATAATTTTAATGATTAATTAATCGACAATTTTATGTTAAAAATACTACGATGGTTAACCTGTTTGGAATTGTTTAATAAATATTTATTTTGCTTGAGCCAGCTGCAGTTATTTTAATTGGCCACAACTGGATGTTCGTGTAATGCAAGCTTACTATCCGAATATCGTACGTTACATCAGATATGTACACAAACGTGCATTTGTTTAAATATAAAACATGATTACTCTTCTACGCAACGTATTCTTAAACTAAGGTACGTGTATGTTTTATTTCATATATGTGAATTACCTGTATATATAAAAGGGGTTTTCATTCAAATATAAACTAGTAGTTATGGTTACTTCATCAGTAAATAGTAAATTATGCAAGTTAGTACTATTGAAAGTTCCAGCCTTCAGTAATATATTCCGAATCTTCCAAGGTCAAAATCTACCATTCTTTAGAGCTCTATAAACTATTAAAAAAAAGGAGTAAACAGGTTCTAACTTGAAAACTTGAAGAGATAAAAAATAAAAACATGAAAAGAATACTGGACCACTGCAAGAGGATAACAATGCATTTAATGAGCCCATTATAAACCACTAAAAATTTAAACTTGTATTGTAAAATAGATCCATTCATGTTTGTGATAAAAAATTTACATGATATTTAACATTTATGAATCTTTCATATAAATAATTCATGTTTTAAAAAAAAAAAATACTAAAAACCTACACTACCAGTAAAATTAGATATAATCACTTATCTAAATTTCATACAGAATTTGTGCATTTATCACAGTGGACCAAACACACATGTATCACCTCCTAACACTGCATTCTTTTTAGTTATTCTATATTCTGGAAAACCAGAAGTTAATTGTTCAGGTGCAAAATTCTTCAGTGAAAACATATCTGAACAGCTTTACTGAAGGTCAGTATCCTCTTCATTAGAAGGGAACTAGTTTCTTTTTTTAAATTTTCAACAAGCAGCTACAACATCAAAGGTTTGAGAAATTTATTGTGTGTGAAAACATACTTAATGAACATAAGCTGACAGTATTAAAAAACAAGACGTCAAAGGAAGATCTAAAAAAACATTTTCAAAATTTACAGTGGTACAAAAAACATATTTATTAAAGGATATATTTTTCTTTTCTTCACAAGGGAACCATAGCATGAACATGTGGAAACAAAATTAAATGTATTAAGCCTAGGTTTAGACTTGACAGTCAGCAGTGCTTTTTAAACATATGATTAGAAAGCCCTTAACATAGTTTATTAAGTATTGCTGTGCAAATAAATATTACAGCCTTGTTTAACTTCAAACTGCAAGAGCAGTTAAAATAAACTGGATGAATACAATTTTGTTTCTTCCACAAAATTGGATAGATATTTATCTAAAATAAATTACATCATACTTTTAATTTTCCCTTATTTCATTAAATAAATGTAAGATATTTTGCATTGTAGCCAAAAACAATATGTATATACCATTTATTTAAAATCTAAAATAGACGTTACATGTATGTCATATAGCCATTAATAACACAGTTCCAGGTACCAAAATTACAATGTTGGCAGGCATTTCATTACAGATAAACTACATTCTTTTTAATATTCCACATGACACACTTTCATTTAAAAACTTCATATTCATATTTCTACCATGTTCTTTAAGTTTTGTGTTACTGTATATATATATATATATATATATAACAATGCTGATTTTTCCAAGCCCTTTCCCTTGGCTGTGGTTTCGCTAGATAATAGATAGGGACAGTGGGAATCTCGTTAAAATTATATATTTTCCTCTAAACTCTTGTAAAGCACTGGCTTCCACTACTGTCAATACCAATATATATTTATTTATAATATCAAACAACTTCAATGTTCCTAATTTAAATTAGAAATCTCGAACAGGCTGCAAACCAACATGTGATCACTTTCTTTTTTCTAAGATTTAGTTATGAAATTGTCATTGTATTCTGATCAATTACCATTTATGTTTTGTTTATGTTTGATCTAAAGTGGGGCTACATAAACAATTATTTATTTGAACTGTGCTAAGTTCTTAAGAGAGACAACAAATGACTATTTGGTCCTTCAAGGTTATCTCTTCACCCCACCCTTGAGAAAAGTAAAATTTTAAACCCATCCTTTATTTTTAAGAAAATTATATATTTTCCTTTAAACTCTTGTAAAGCACTGGCTTCCACTACTGTCAATACCAACTTTTTCCAGAAGTCATTCTCTCTGGTATAACAATAATGTTGTCTTAACTGGAACTTAGCCTGTCTTTTCCAAATTTTAAACTTGTGTCTTCTTTCCTATTATCTACAAAATATAACACAAACAACCTATTAATTCCCACCTAATCTTGTAAACTTCAATAAGATCACCTCTTAGCTTTCTTTTTTTTTTTTCAAGAGAAAATAAACTAAGAGGTTTGTACACACTCCTGTAAGATAATCCTTCCATCCAAAGAATCATCCTAGTAGCCCCCCCCCCTCTGAACTTTCTCCAGTAAACAAATATTCCTTCTTAGATAAGGAGACTAATCTGTACAATGTTCCAAGTGAAGCCTAACTAGTGATCTGTATAGAGATAATTACCTCTTTTAACTTTGTCGTCAAATATGTCTATAAGTGCACCCTAAAATTCTACTAGTAACAGAGCACTACTCTTGATGGATTGTGTGATTTATCTACCACTATTCCAAGATCCTTTTCTTCAGTCATGCTATTGAGTGGGTTTCCATCTGTAATAAATGTGCAATCTAAGTTACGATAACCTAAACGTAGTACCTCGCATTTATTGTAATTAAAGGTAATTTAACAAATATTTGTCCTACTCACCAAGTGATCCAAGTCATTCTTAAATACCTCAACATCCTAAATACAGCTTGAAATACCCAGGAAATTAATTTCAAGACCAAGCTTTACTAATTTATTAATTACAACCCTATCAACACCATTAATATAAATAACAAAAAAAACAACAACAAAGGTCTAAACACTGACAATAGACACTCTACCAGTAACAGTGGTCCAGTTTCACAAGACTCCATTTATAATTTTTTCTTTCCCTCATACAACCACCCTACAATCCAATTAACTATTCTTTACCAAACTCCTACCAATGTGATTTTCTTAGCCAATCCTTTGCAGAATCTAAGCACACCAATTCTATACCTTTCCTTCATTTAGAAAAGTAGCATCCTCAGGAGAAAAAAAAAGATTTCCTTTGGTGAATTCAAAATAACTTTTATATATGATAACATATTTCAGCTACTAATGATCTGACGTTTAATCACATCGTTACAATGCCATTTAATCAGAATGTTGAAATGTTCCACTAACCATAATCTTTTTCTTACAGATTTTATAACATCATTAATCAATATCAGAGATGCCCAGTGAGAATAAGATACTATACATTCATCCATTCATATTATGCACATAATCAAATGGTAAGGTAAAAGAAATTAACACATAGATTTTGCTAGATTATGATGTGTTTATAATTAAAGAACTAGTCATTTTACTAGCAAAAAAACAGTAAAAATAGTAACTTAGCTCTATTTTCTCTATGACACTGGTATCTGTTTGTTTAATGATATACGTGCAGAACAGAATATCTGTGATACAGATAGTTATACAAGTATAACTATTTGTATAAGCCTAGGATTGAACAATTCAACATTTTTTTAATTCACCCATTCTCCAGAACCTCGTTTTTTATTATCTACTGGTAAGTTACACCCTCAAAAAAATAATAATAATAAACAGATGAAACTACAAGGGATCACCAAATGTTTATTTCCTAAAATGTCTCAAGTCAACAATAATACTCTGAATAGATGGTTGAGGTGCCTTTGATTTTAGAATTTTTTGCAACTTTAGTCAGTTTTTCTTGTTGGATTTTCAATATTAGAATTCATAAATACTTATAAATATAAGTGTATATTTTTATATATTGGTAAATTGTACATATCTCAGAAGAAAACAAATGGTGATTTTAAGTATTAACTTACTCTAATTCTTTAAACTTAATTTTATTGAATATTAATGGTTATAATGTTTAAGGTAATTTGGAATAATTTTTAAATTAATAAGCTTATTTTGTATTTTAGCTCAGTATATGGATTTAGCTTTTAGGGATAACCTAAATCACCTATGTCTCCAGAACCTCTTAAAATCTTATATTTGTTGTACAGGAGAAGTTTCTATAATTTATAACTTACTTCGGTCTATTTTTTAAATTTACTTTTGATCAGGCTTTATGAATAGAAAATAATAATGTTGTCCTCACCCTTGGGTCGTCCTTCTGATTTTTAATTATCCTACATGCAGTGTTAAGACAAATAGTTAATGACTAGAAATTATAATATTAATAAACCACTTGTACTACTTATTTGATAAATCAAATGACAACATACGCTCCAAGTTGAATAATTTCATAAGCCTAGCCTACCAAAGTATTTCGAATTCAAATAACCATTGCAGCAGCACTAGTACTAGTAGTACTAGTTAATCACTGTCAAATGTACTAATATTAGTCCTATAACTAAGTTAAGTATAACAACAGTATAATTTATAAGCCTAGTGACAATGACATGCCACTGTACGTTGCAAATGCAAAGTACCGAGAGTTTAGACAAGTCAGTAAGTGTGGTGTAACTTACACTTAAGTTATATTCGTATAGGCCAAGATTATTAATATATTACTAATTTAAGTAATTATTCAATTTCAACTTATACAACAGTACAGGATTTATTGTCGCCATATCTTACTCTTAGACTTAAGTTAAAGTAAACAGACACATAACATCAAACAATAAAATACATGTAAACGCTGTGACTGAAATATATAATTTACACAATCTGGTGCCTTTGAAGTTTTAATAAAATCATACTATTTTAGCCTTAGGCCTACCTTCTATGCAGACGACGTGTTCCCGTATGCGTGTTGCTAACAGGGGATCAGGGATGAGTTCCAATAAATCGTATACGGCATAGATGCTTGGATGGACACTTTCGAAGCGCTGTATTTCTTGCCGAATTGCTAATGAGCTGCTGTAAAATGGCTGTTGAATGTGGCCACGGTAACTCATGTTGAGTATTTTTAGTAAGTTAACTAAAAAATAACAAAAACATCTTATCCTAAAAATTAAAGATACTACACTTCATATTGTGACAGTAAAGCTACTAACTTCCTACGTAGGCTAAATCACATAAACACCGCAAGGTAGACTCCACACTCAGCCAGAAAATACGCATGCGTGACCTTAGAATTAGACCTGCGCATGTCTGAGGCGCTATCCAGGTCGATGTAAAAATTTTAAGAGCGTTTTAAGTGCATCTTATAAATCATAGGAACATATGTAGTTTCATTATTTCCCATTTATAAGTATGTCCTTTTCGAAAAAATTTAACATATTAACTACAATAAAATACTTTTATATGTATTCAAATACTGCGATAATGCAAAAAACATATATTATGGCCATTATGTCTTTATGATAATTAATAATAGATAGCTTGCTCCGGCTTTTGTTACCTCAACTTGGATTAATACGATTATTTTGTTTTTGACTTTCATTCATTTCTCACGTTGAAAGTAAATTAAAATAATCATAATATTACTTTGGTTTAAAACCATGACATTAACAAAGTCTTGTAGAACATATTACGAAGAAAAAAAGCTTATAAAGTCATAAATCATTTCTATATTTTCCCGAGACATAGTTAACTCCTTGTGATTGCTGGCCACTAAGACTACTTGTTACTTTCCATATTATGTACGGACTGCTTGCTGATTCAATATTTTTGTTACAACATTATTAGTTTGAAGTGTTACAGTGATTTTGAAAGATCAAAACTATAGTGATCAATAGGTCATGACTGAATGGCTACCTTTTCTTTTTCTTTTTTTTTGGGGGGGGGGGGGAGTGATACCAAGTCAATCCAAGATATTTGTTAGTATTAGAGCATGTACACCAACTGGAAAAAGTGGGGGAGAGTCCCCCTTTGCTGTATGTATTAGGTACCTATGCAACATGCAACTAATTATACAAATTTCACGATTTCAAAGCCAATATATAAGAACACTTATGACTTGTGAACATATAAAAAAATTAAATAGCATATATTGTCATTTTACACGGAGAACTAACTTTATGTTTACTGTCAGGTTTTGTAAAGCCGGATTCTTTATAGTAGGTGTCTGTAGCCTGTCGGTGATACATTTCGACTATAACCAAACAACAAAACAGTTTGCTTGTTTTAAAAATAATATATCAAAACAAATCAAACGCATGTACAAATGTTCGTTAATACTGTTAGTTACCACAGTTGTATCCAGAGCTTTAAATAATTGTATCTTTTTCGTCAAATTACACACAGGCTGGTCCACTTACTTTAGAACACAATTGACAAAACAAAATATTCTTCTATACTCTGTTATTACAATACAGTCTGTGATAATTTAATTTTAAAAATCGCCACTATACACACTTTATCACCAAACTCACGATCACGCAGTCTATAGCTAGAACTAAATAATGATTTTTCGGCGCGTATTTATACCTCGACGGAAGCCAAGAACATTTCTCGCAATACTAGATATTCTGATGCAATAATACTCAATTAAACCAACGAGAAACTCAGAAAGTTCTAGCAATATGACACAATAATCTCACTATTGTAAACAATCGCTAATTCAAAACAATTGAACTACACAATGTGTGATTCGTAAAAAGTTACATAACCAAACTTACCATAAAATCTCTCTTCTAAAAATAATTAAATATGACACCTGCGCTATATGAATTACCTAAATCACAGTGCTCGCATTAAATTTAAACGGAAACTTTCATATATATATGCATTATTTACATTTTCCTTGCACACATTACCAAAAATATGCTATCAACAGCGGGTATTTTATTTTACCTCTAACAAGGGGCAGGCTGGCTTCTTTTCTTTTATCACCAGGAGATACTTAGTGACTGTCCCAAATTCCATTGAGGTCTGCTCAGGTTACATTGAGATGAGAGAAGAGAGGTGAGGGGAGGGGGGTGCAACAATGCATTAACAGTATTTGCAGTCTAGATGTGTAATTTAATTAATTCAGATTATTGAGTGGTAGTCATTTTTGTTAAGAAAGGAAATAGTCTTGTTCTTCTTGCCAAGATTGCTACATTCTTAAACTTCATCACATTGTTAATGAATTGTATCAACAAGTATCATTTCTGGCACTTGGAAACAGCCTATCATGAAAGTTCCCAAATATTCATATAACCAACTTCCTTTGCTACTAATATTATTGTTTTTGAAGACTGCAATAAATTAAAAAACAGTACTGACCAGATGTATTTTTATTTTAAGTTTACCTGAGACTCACATTGAATTATCCGCATATTACTTGCCGAAGCTTGTAGGCACCCTCTGGTAGCTCAGCTGCAAGTCTTAGAACTTATACCACTAATATCTGGCTTCGATACCTGTTGTGAGCAAATCACAGATAGCCCATTGTGTAGCTTTGTGTTTAACACCAAACAAACAAACTTGTAGTCACTGAATATGTGGCTCACTTTCTACTCTTTACAAACAATGAAATATTTTGGATTTCTTACAACCAGTGTACAAAATTATTGAACTGACATTACTGGCTCACTTTCTACGCTTTCTCCCCTTAGAAAAAATAAAACGTTCTGGATTGCAAGCAACTATTAGGTCAAATTCATAAAATTACGTAACTGGTTAGAGCAATACAAATGGAAACAAACATAAACTTTGAAGTTTGTTAGCTTATGTTTACCTACTACTATTTTTTGTTTCGATTTCCTATTATGTGATATTAGTAAAAATATAAATTAAGAAAAATTACCTAACTGGTTTATTTGTTATGTCCTACATAGAATCATGTAAATTAAAAGGAGGTCAAAACGAAAAGTTGAAATGAAATAAATCAATTTTTATTTGAATATTAATCCTCTATTGCACACATTATGAAAATATAGCGGAAAAATGTTTTATTTGAATTTCTTACTTAAATAGGTCTCAACTGTAAAAAAGAAAGAAAATGTTTTTGTGAAATATGTTTTGGTAAGTTATAAATGGGTATGCTACCAAGAAGTAAGACTGTTCAATTGAGGAACCAATAAAAATAATTCCATGGTTTACTGTTAGCTGGAAGTGAGAGCATTCAACTTCAGAAATGAAACTTTTTTTTACTTATAAGTTACAATAAACAATCCAGATATAATCTATCAAAATTTGCCTCCCAGTGGCACAGCATTATGTCTGCGAAGTTACAACGCTAGAAACCGAATTTTGATACCTGTGGTGGGCAGAGCACAGACAGTTCATTTTGTAGCTTTGTGCTTAATTAGAAACAAACAAACTGTTAAATTTTGTTCATCAGAGCGTGAATAATTTGTACAGTGTGACTAGTGAAACTACGTAAATAGATATTGTTTCGTTTTTCAAAAAAAAAAACCAAAAACTAAAGGATCAGGATCTACACTACAGTATGAAAATGATATTTGTATTCGTATTTACAGCACGATCGGCACTTTATGCAACATATGGACAAAGCGGCTAGTCAGAGACTTGTGATATGAGGTATAGGCATGCTTGTCACTAAGATATGCCTGGCTGAGGTCACACATGAGCCAATAACTGAACCTTGTGAGCTATTATTGGGATTACGGCCGAAAATGTCGATGATAGCGAGGGTTCCCACCTGATGAATCAATGCATTTTAAGCATTATAAGTTTTCGTTTTTAGAAACTGAATACTCCTTCTTAAATCAATACATTACATAAGTCACATTAATTATTTGTCTCATTTTTATTTCCGATCTATTTGGATAGCTTGTTTGGGATCAGAAATTATTGATAATTGGTAGTGTATTATATAGTCCCTTTCCGTAAGTAACATTAAATGAAGTCTGTAAAAGAGACTAATTTTCAAAACAAGTGGATCGTGTCATGACTTAGTGGTTAAACGTGTCTGTACTTTGGGACCGTGGGTGTGCATTATAAAAGTAATGGTCAAATCTCACCTCTCGATCAGACAAGAGTAGCTCAAAAGGAAGAAATGGGTGATGTTGACTAGTTAGTTGCCTTCCCTCTAGTCAAAGGAAATAAAAAGTTACCGGTGGGGGGTTGTTAAAGTGCTTACGAGACCTAAGCATGGCAATTATATAGTAATCAAGTGTAATGATCCCCAGACACTGTGGCATTTATAGACTTCAAATAGACCAGTTCCTAAAAAAGTACATATGGTAAAACATGGGCATGGAGCAAATAACAGCCTTAAAATTATTAACAGGTATTAAACTGCCTCCATTAGGCATAGACCTAGAGAGTTTATGCCTCCCCCCCCCGCTTCTCCGCCTATGTATTAGGGATTGTTATGAGTTTTTCGAGAAAATTAAAAACATTAAAATTAAAAAAAAGTTTAACCTCACTCATTCAGTACATTAAAGGCGTTTCAGAACACTTGCATACATGCTCAGATGTTGACACCAGGGAGATAGTTCATTTCGTATTATGTTGTTTCCCCAGCCGCTTCAGTGGTAAGTCTGCAGGCTTACGACGCTAAAACTCGGGTTTCGATACTCATGGTGGGCAGAGCACAGACACCCGACTATGTAGCTTTGCGCTTCACAACAACCAAATCAAATTATATTATGTTTCATGATCATTTTTTAAATAAAGACAATTATCTGTATATTTCATAATAAATATATTTTCATTAATTTAATAAAGTAGTGTTCTATTCTATCTGAATCTACACCTTCCCTTTTATTTAAACTTTTCAATAACATTTGGCGCTTTCCCTCTGAACATATTCATCTTTTAAAATCATCTTATTTATTACATTAGCATTTTCGACCTGAAAGGCACCTTATGTTTATTTTGGGCTAAATGGTCAGATCAGAGACCCCAGATAAAACCGTCCCTAATTTTGAACTATTAACCAGAATGAAGGCAGCCAGTCAACAAAACTAACTACCACAAGTTCTTTGTCCCGCTTTGAACCAAAGAGCGGGATTGACTCTCATTTTTATAATATACCTCTAGTTGAAAGATTGAAACATGTACAGCAGCATCACGGCGAGAATCTTGGACCTTTTCATTCGCAGACCAGCACTAGGCTGTACACTACCTTTTATTTAATTAAATAACTGTCATAATTGTATTATTGAAAACAATATAGCATTGACAAAAAAATTATAAACGTATTTTAATACATTAATTAACAACAGTAATTCCATGTCTCTGTACCCAAATATATTCCGAACTAGCATGCAGCGTTGTAAAATTTTGTACTTTCCCCTTATCAGTACGTTATTTGCATATTTTACGTTTAAAATGTGGATGTGTAAAAATAATAATAAACTTTAATCTGAATTGAATTCAGATAGAGAGAAAGATTAAATACTACTACAATTTTTTTTATTACTTCGAAGAATACAACTGCAAAGTACACTAATTAAAACAGGTTTAATTTTATCAATTAAAGAGGACAACATTCACGGGTGAATGCAATATGTCTCCGCCACGTAGTCCCAACATGGTCAATTTTGACACCAGAAAAATAAAAAACTCTCTATATCACACCTTGGAACCTGCAAGAAGGCATCTTTTACCAAATCCCATGTCAGTTAGTTGACATACAGGTGAATAGTTCAGGAAAATCCCAAATTATGGTTTCCTCGCTGAAAAATTGAGCAAAAGACAAAAATTCCAAAATTGTCTATATATTTGTTTGGGACCTGTAAAAAAAAAAGTAATCTTTGTACCAAATTCAGCGTAAATTGGTCAAAACAAGGCTAAGTAATTGAACAGAACCCCTAAAATTATGAGTGTATTTAAACTCTTGTCCCTCCCTAAAATTAACAAAAATGGGCATATCCCACGTTCTTGTATGTATATGTATGGGACTTGTAAAAAAAGTATCTTTGTACCAAATCCCATGTAAAATGGTCAAAATAAGACCACGTAATTGAACAAAAACCCCAAATTATGCTTTTTTGTGAACTCTGACAAAACGCTCAGAATAGGCAAATCTAACTTCTTATGTCATTGTGTTGGGCGCATAAGAACTTATATTTGTACCAATCTTCATCTTAATTGCTATAAATTTGACCACACAGGAGCCCAAAATATATATTTCTGGGTTGTTTTACCTTTAACCCCATAAAATACTTAAAAAGGTCTAAATCAAAAAAATCAAAAAGGAGTCTGGGCTTATAGAAACAAGTTTCAAGTCCATCCGCCAGGAAATGAAGGAATGCCAGTCGATCAAAAAGCGTTTGGAAGAAGAAGAAGAAGAAACAATAGAAAAACATTATGTCTATCTGCGGAGACATTATGAAATTATACGTTTGCTTTATTGTAGAGGAAATTGTTTTCTTATTTAAAACGCCGTATATTTTAGCATAGATGCAATAAATAATTTCAGAGAAATCCCAATCTACTCAAAGGCTACAGAAGGTTTAGAAAAAATCTTAAAGTTTAGATATTCATGAATAACTCGCCGTATATCTGTCTTCCAACTCAATTTTTTAAAGTTATGTACAGAGGATTGAGTGCGCTATATTAAAACGATTTTGAATATGCAAATCAAAAAATCATGTGACAATCACATGCACTGTAAAGTCGCGGTGGGATAAAACGTATCAAACGACATTTGGGCATTTTTTGACATTTTGTTATTAGAGTTATGATACCGAAAACTGATCGCTTTTGGGAAATGTATGAAACATCCCTTTTCAACGCAAGATATTCATACAATCAGATAATGCAGATGCGTTAAAATCGGAGGTTTACAATCTCCAAAAACGAGTATATTCCTTTTACTTAATTGCATTGAAAAATAAAGGAATGTGGATTAACTTTGGGAACCAGGACCCAAAGATCAATGGCAAAAGCCGTCCACCTGCCCCAGGAAACAGTATGCAATACAATCAAGAAGGACGTCCGTCCGGAAAAGCGACACCAATCACATGCATACAAGTTATTTCCGTGACATATCATTTCAACTGTCGCATATCTTAAGCAGCTGGAGAATGAAACAGGCATTCATGTTATTTCATACGAAGCCATACTAGTCAAGTCATTAGACACAGCATCTGTGATCAGACTGTTGAAACAGGTGCTAGAAAACCTTCATCCTCATATACTAGATGGATTATGGAAAGCACACGGGGATAAGAAGTGCTTCGAACATGATAGCCTTATGATGGATCCTTTTACAATGGAAACTATGCTTCAGGACTATTTTCAAAATGCTCGGTCGTCAGATAGAGGAATGGAGTGTAATGACATACTGAGGTTCCAGAATCACTTAATATAATATATTTAACGCTGTATGATTCATAGGCTTAATGTAAAATAAACAATAATGATCTGCTAAATGCAAACAAAACATTAAATTGTAAAAAAACAACTAGTTTATTATAAATTTAACAAAATAGTTTGGTCAAGTTATTTACGCTAAATATTCATGGAAAAAAAGATATTTAAAGTTGGAGTAAAATGAAGTATATACAAATAATCTTGAAAGTTCCAAAGTCTCCAACCTTCCCAACACATTAACTACACACAGTGGTAGCTTGGTGTAATTCAAGTCAAAAATCAGAATTTCTACAACGTTTTTGGTCTTCCATGATTCTTACATTGGCAGTGCCAAATACCCTGAACAAGGCAAACAAAGCAGAAAATCATTGTAGTATATATATTGGTTCAAAAAGTTTTGTAACCTTCTACAAACAATTCTATCTCCAAATGGCTTAGCATAGCACTTTTGTAAAAGATGATTGGTGTTAAGACTCCTGGGCCGCTCTGTAAACAACAACGTTACCAACAATATTTATATTCACTACAAGTAATAAACAATTTTGTAAAAATTAAATATGATGTAGTGATGGCAATGCCAAATATTTCATAAACAAGGTAGGGATGAATACACAAAATAATATAAAAATCACTACATATTTAGCCAAATCTTTCCAATAATAACATTTATCTATAACTAAATGTTGTCGGTTGCATGAATTCAGGTTGAAATAAAAGCATTTAAGCTGAATAATTATATACGGTCTAACAGTCTTGTATGGTTTAATGTACTCATTCCTATCTTGTTTCTGTATCTTGTGGATGGCAATCCATTCATCATTCTTAATTTTGGAAATGTTATTGTTATTACTTGTTTCCCCTCTTTTTTAAACAGTTTCATGCAAATAAATTGATAAGTGAACATTTATTATATTTTTATAATTCAATGGTAATATGTATTGTTAATATCATATACGTTTTGTCAGTTTCTCTAATTCTGGATGACACTGAGAGCCAGTGAAGCTGGAGTTGTTTCTCCAGAATGGTACAAGTACCCCTGAGTGCTGAACCTACGTTAAGGAGATATTTACAGAAGATACACCTTACAACTTCACCCCAACTCACTGCATGTGCACTCAATCTACTCTATCACACGCTAGAATCGTGTCGATGAATAGGGAGGACATCATACAGATTCCAGACCATGAAGTATGATACCCCACAGCTGCCAGGCTCGGCCCCATGGAAAATTTGAATAATTTATACACTATATAATGTATTGTTTTGATGATTAAGAAACTGGTGTTTTTAAACTCAGACATTAATAAAGTACACATAGATCTGTCAGTTTCATAAATACTTGATGTCCTGGAATATAAATCTAGATTACTCTTTCTTTTTACTGAAACTGTTTTGGCAGATATCATGTTTGTGTAATAAAAGGTCACAAACTGTTGTTATATAAGAATATCTAGCGTCCAGAAATGAAACTGTTATTTATGAAATATGGAAATATTATATGCTTATAAACTGAACTCACTGCTAAGTAGTAGTTTCCTTTTTTATTATTTTCCCACAAAAGTACATGTGGTAGACGAATAGAATAATACTACTGTTATACAAGCTGTGAAACACTCGATAATGGCAATTAGATGCTTAAATAAGACTATAACTCAACTTGAGCAGTTATTTGCAAGCATCACAGAGTAATAAATTGAATGCAACAGCAATTTTGTTTTACCCATCTCTACATAGTAAGCACCACAGTGCTCAGTGATGTGTAAGTGCTTATAAAAAATTACTTTTCCCGTTGGCACTGTATCAGCTAAAATATGATCATTTCTGATTGTTTGTTTGTTATAGATTTCGCGCAAAGCTACACGAGGGCTATCTGTGCTAGCCGTCCCTAATTTAACAG
>NW_013667581.1:131870-133986 GCF_000517525.1 Limulus polyphemus
GGTGTGACGGTAATTCGAACCCGCGACCCGCAGATTGCGAGTCGAGCTCCCTAATCACTTGGCCATGCCGGGCCATTTCTGATTGTATGTAAACTCTTGTTGCATGTTCATCTGAACAACAGGTATTAACCTAACATACTGTTTAATGAAAATAAGATAAGGTAGAGTTGTACTTTTAATATATACATATGTCACAATACTTACATAGTTACAATCCTTAGTCACAATGACAGAGATTTCTTTTATAAGAACAGTCAAGCACTGTAAGGCAGCAAAAGTTATTTGATCTGACAACAGAAAACATTACAGATAATGATTACACATAAACATAAAACATATTACATTATATATATAATTCTTGCTCATATAGATACTTTGTATTATTGTTATTGTTCTTATACTAGGTTATCAAAAGGATGATAAATAAAAATAATACTTAACCTTTTTTAACTAAACAGCATACTGGTTTGTAACAGCACACAATTGGAAAGTAGATCAACGGGAAAAATTGGATGGTAACGACAGTAGATGGTTGAAAAAAGTTCAGACAGTAAATGGTTTGAAAGTATACAGTGTGATAAGATATAATAGAATGCGACAGTAAGTTTTGGGAAAGTAAAGCTTTATGAAAAGATAGTAAAAACAGTACACAGTAGGAAAGCATACAATGTGAAAATATATTGTTGTAAGCTATATCTCCAATGCTATAATATAACTGATTGCTAGAGGAAGATACTTATAATGAAGGTGATGTAGATGTAGAAAGATCATAAAAATAATCATAGAATATCTAGAAGTTATATGATAATGTGATAATCTAGAAATTTGTAAAGAGGAGTCATCGAGTGTTCAGTGAGTGTTTCAGTTCAGCGTTAGACAGTGAGAGTTATTGTGTGTATTCAGTCACTCGATAGATTAGCAAGGAAATTATGTAATTTTCGTTTTGTCATATAGGTATAGGTAACATTAGTATCGCAATTTCTGTTGAAAGTGAAAAAGTTGTTTGTTAATTTAGGCCTACAAATTGTGTAAAAATTAAAGCCTATAGCAAATGTTATAGAAGAACTAAATTAATTCTTAATCGTTAGATGGACTGGAATGTACATTGTTTTCACCTAATAACAGAATATGTTACTGTAATATGTACAGAAGTGAAGACGTTTCATTTCTTCTGTGAACTATTTCCCTTATATCTCATCTTCTCCATATTTTTCTAAAGGGCAGATCTGTTTTCCTTTGATGTTTTGGAGACTATTTGACGAACGTTTTGCTGTGGTATTCAAGATCTTACGTAAATATTTTTCACAGTCAATGTTACTTATCAATAGGGATTACAAGAATAGCTTAATATAACACCAAAATTATCACAAATTGGGAACATTATGTTAACAACACATTAAGAGATCCCTATTCAAAATAATATGCAACACCGAAATTCTGAAGCCAACCCTCATAAACATACCACATTTTTATTTAACAAGCAAAAATACACGAACCTGCTGTACAGTTTGCTGTGCTGGACATACTTGCAACACGTAACGTAACATGCACAAATACACTAACCTGCCGTACAGTTTGTTGTGCTGGACATACTTGCAACACGTAAGGTAACATGCACAAATACACTAACCTGCTGTACAGTTTGTTGTGCTGGACATACTTGCAACACGTAACTCAGGTAGGTGTAGTGTTCTGGACATGAATGTGTTTTCATCTTGTCATCTATAAGGGGCATATTAAGGTGTGGATTGTCCAGTTCTTTCTTCATCCAGTCAGTATGGTTGTTAACTGATTTTTCATCTTCAAAATTTACATCCTTCAAGTAAAGAAAATTAAACATAACAACGAAAAATAATAGTTAGGAAACTTTAGTACAATATTTGAGAGTTAAGAATCTGTACTTAGATTACATGTGAAACTACATTTCTAGAAACAATTACCGTTTCCTAAAAACGTAGTTTAATAAATATCAATGAAGTTATAAAAAATTAATATATTTCTATATTATAGTTTTATTTTCGCTTTCACTTTCGGATTGTTTGTTTGTTTGTTTTGAATTTCGCGCAAAGCTACACGAGGGCTATCTGCGCTAGCCGTCCCTAATTTAGCAGTGTAA
>NW_013667581.1:134007-139007 GCF_000517525.1 Limulus polyphemus
GCTACTCTTTTACCAACGAATAGTGGGATTGACCGTCACATTATAACGCCCCCACGGCTGAAAGGGCGAGCATGTTTGGTGGGATGGGGATTCGAACCCGCAGATTGCGAGTCGAGCTCCCTAAACACCTGGCCATGCCGGGCCTTCACTTTCGGAACCAGATCAATAAACGAAAGAAAAACAAGTACATTTTTCAAGTATAAGAAAGAAAATAAATTAATTAATTACATTCTAGAACGAAAACATATACAAGAATTTGTTTATCGATTAATAACGGTTTATTTTCGTTCTCTTTTAGCTTGTTATCTCTATTTATTTTCATTATTTTCAAATATACAGTAATTTAAAAAAAATACTATTAACAGAGTTACATTCAAAACTTAATTAAAGAATTATATTATCAATGTATGTCACAAACTGTGGCATCAAAATGTGATTGATGATTTCAATTTCAATGTTAAAAGTTTTAATTTCTTAATTTTAAAATAAAATATTTAAATAAACTCTCAATCTTTACTTCTCTGTGTCACATGATACTTTGCTGCTATGAATTCTTCTTTTTAGATTTTCTTTTTTTCCCTTATATGGATTCAAATTCCCACCAATTAGAAATGTTAATTATAGATTTTGACAGGCCAGAATTTAAAACAAGAACCTCCCACCTTCTTTACTTTCTAAGATATCAATACATTTGCTACTACCACAGAAGTTCCTCCCAACTTTTAATATTTTTGAAATTACTTGTTTACTCAATTACCTGTGAAAGGCCATTTTGTAAACTATGTGATCATGACAACTTTATTCTAATTTATTTCAGTAAAATGCACTGTTTCCTAAGCAAATTTCATTAAGGATAGACTAAAGTCGGCGATTTGGTAAGTATATTTGAAAGCTACATGAATTATGTTTTGGACAAATAACATAGTTAGAAAATATAAGGCTTACGAAAGGAGGTCACTCGAGTACAAAACGGTCTCAATATCTAAAGTAAGTGCTAAATTTCTTATCTTTATATGTTGTAGTAACGTTGTTTTTCGGTGGCGTGTTCTTTTAAATTATCTGGTGAAAATGATTCAACTTCACTGCAAAAACAAATTATTATATTTCCTTATTTAATGTTTTTACAAGCTTGAACACTTGTACACTGTCTTAACGGGTTGTAAGCCTACGTGGTATATTACGTTCAAACCTTTAGCAATGCTAGTGCCAAATGAAAATTTACTCACTTATACAACGAAATTCAATAAAAGTGCAATAGCAATCACAGATCCAGGTACTTTATGAAAACAATCTGACTGATTCAACTCTCTATCTTGAAAGAACTCTACACACTTTACAACTGTATCGTATTTATAATCTAGCTTTGAATGTACAAGAAAACCTTGATGGCAACTTAGAATTTTCTAGGTCTACTCAACGTCACCATTGAGACTCGCAGCACCCTCTAGCTAGCAAACAAATGACAACATTTAAAACGAAAAACATAGCTTATAGCAGTATATTTTTAATAAAAGTAACTAAAATGTAAAAATTAAAAATTTATCACGTTAGATGAGAAAACTTAAATGAAAAAAATTAGATAAAAAACTTTCTTCGTGAGGTATGCACGCGAGCTGCTCGTGCTTTATGTAATTTGATACTGTAACTTGAGCATGTTTTTTTTTCTGCTGTAGCACTTGTTTAAATTAAATATTCAATTGATGCCTAAAATTAATGGTGCAGTGCAGAATAAGTTAAAATGAGGAGTCTTGATACTGTAGATCTACACCAAAGGCAAACACCATTTGTTGTTGTTGTTTCTTATTATGTAAATATTAATTACAAGGTGGGTAAAAGTGATTAGTGGCTTGTTTTGAGTTGTAGATGTTTAATTTAGGAATTACGAACTCATGAGTGTAATAATATATTTGTTTTTCATTTTCATTGTTACTCCCAAAATAAACATGTGGGAAAGTTGCATGTGTGAACACGATATACTTGTTGATAATAAAAATTATTTACTTAGAGAGGATTTTTGTCTGCATGATATTTTCAATGAGGATGTTAGGAAGTTTACCCCTTTTTTTTCAGTTATAAACTAGCACTAGGGCAAAATAAATTGCAACAGGAGAGAAGAAAAAATAAATGAAGCAGACTGCTGTAACTTTAGTTAAAGGGTGCAACATAGGCATTATTGTTTTTATAGGCAGGAAGTAAGTGCATTTATTCATGCTTCTTGTGCAATGTTATTCAACAAAATAAAGATATATGAGCACCAATACAGTACCACTTGGCCAGAAAAAAATCGAACTGGTATTAACCAGCATCCTATGTTCGAAGCAGAATGGAATGAAACAAGGTGTATGGAACTTTCGGAACAGGAGCCGAAATGTTTGGTTTTGTTAGAAGCCGAACTGGAATGGGTAAAAAAGAAATCCGGCTTAAATTACTGTCATAAACAAATCTGCAATTTTAGAAATATCCAATGGTAAATTGTGTACTAGATGAAGGCTAATATAGCAATTCAATAATAGTTATTTCTATAAAATAAACTAGGTACAAGTTACAATAGCTCACAATTGTATGAAGAATATTTCCAATAAAGGAATGACAAAGTTACATGTAACACAGATAAAAAATCAAATTCTTGTATATATATATAGGCCTGTCATGGCCTGATAATTAAGGTATTCGACACGTAACCTGAGAGTCGCAGGTTCGAATTCCGCCCCCAAACATGCCAACCCTTTCAGCTATGGGGACGTTATAGTGTGACAGTCAATCCCACTAGTAAAGAGTAGCCCAATAGTTAGTGGTGAGTGGTATTGACTAGCTCCTTTAAAATTAAGGATGGTTAGTTATGCACGGAATCCAAAACAAATATAAATAAACAAAAAATTCTTATATGTATTGTTGTAACGTTTTTCTCTCGTTAGGTGGGTTTTTTAAATTATTTGGTGAAAATACTTCACAATCCAGTCTACATAATTATAACAAATTAGTTAATTTATTTTTCCTTAACTTCCTAGAGGCTCCCTTCACTTGTACACTGTTATAAATTGTTCTTTCTAAGACTAAGTTTACAAAGGACTTTCGAACGGGAAATACAGTGCATGCTAATCTTACTAAGACTAACGTAAAAATAAATTTACTTCTACAGTTTCACAGCTGATCGATCAAGTAAGTAAATACACGACATTAATATAAATACGTCACTAAAACTAAATGTTTCACTGACATAAAACCGACTAACTGACACTCAACCAACTTATTATTCTTTCATTATTCACTGGTTGCTGCAGGAAAACACTGATTCTCGTATACGTAATCCATCCTTGTTTCTAGGTGTTTAGCAAAATTACTAGATTTTCATGACGTCATCTAGAACGTCCTGGACCTACTCCAACAAACTGACTTGACCTTAACATCATACAACTTTTAGCTAAAATTCAAATTAAACATTGAAAATATAGCCCATAATAACATTATTAGCCTGCATACTTACGTACTATTGCCACAGACAACAACACTTCTTTTAATCCCAGTTTGGAACAAGCCAATTTAATCATGCTTCTGTTTTCGAAATCCACAAACTCTCCAAACTGGAGGTAATGAATCGAAAATAATCTATATAAATAATACGCTTACCTTTGTCTGTTCGGAACTTTTATCGCAAATTTCTCGATCAAACCCTACAAACATCATATAGTTAGAAAGGCCTTTGTCCACGGAGTTCCGATTGCATATTTGATTTTTCATTCAGAATCACCTTACCTGTTTTTTTGCTTCACGTGACAACTGGCTTCAATTTCAACTTTAGTGTTTTCGCTTGCAAAGCATTTTTAACCCGCGTTCAATTTCCTAATAAAATGAAAATTACACTAAATACAATGTCTGTGGGCTTTCTCGACTTATTTAGTTCTAAAATACGCAAGCGCAGTTTATTGGTCCAACACATAATGCCTGCAAGAAAGCGTAGCTTAAATGGCGTGCGTGAAAAGGATATAATAAGGAAAAATTCAAGCAAAGGGCATGAAAGCTATCAAAAATATTTTGCGAGTCGCAGATAGTATGATAAATATAAGTCTAGTAAAGTAGGGTTAGGCCTACAGAGTATATTGAATTAAGTGTTGTATTTAATATTAAAAAATTGTTGTGCGAAAATGTCTCTCAAAACCATTAATTAGCTGAATATAAGAAGGTAGGCCTACATACATTTACTGTATCTATTCTCAGCGTTAAGTTATAGCCTAACAGTTAGGTTTCTTTGTTTGTTTTTTAATTTCGCGCAAAAATAAACGAGGGTTATCTGCGCTAGCTGTCCCTAATTTAGCAGTGTAAGACTAGAGGGAAGTCAGCACCTCCCACTGCCAACTCTTGGGCTACTCTTTTACCAACAAATAGTGGGATTGACCGTCACATTATAATTTCCCACCAAACATGCTCGACCTTTCAGCCGTGGGGGCCGGGGATTCGAACACGCGACCCTCAGATTGCGAGTCGAGCGCCCTAACCACCTGGCCATGCCGGGCCCTTTTCGCATTTCTCGGAGAGTTATAACTAGATATATATATATATATGTTTTTAAAATTTCCGCTAACTATAATTTATTCTGCACATTATCTTGAAAGCGTCAGCTTTCACGTAGAAGTTACTGAAATCTCTTTGTTCTATGCCCAGACATGTTCTCTTGCAAGGAATTCTGGACATTATTTTTTGTTTACTATTAGGTTTAAACCTTAAAAGACACTTAAAAAGCAAAGATGGAAATCCAGTGTTTCGTATCATTAGCAGTATCTGATCAAATTATCTCAAAATATCTTGTGTTACTTGAGTTCTGTGTTTTACATTTTAGTTTTTAAATAAACAAATAAATAATGCAAATTTTTTACTCCTTTTTTAATAAACAGTTGAAACATTTTTCTCCCTCTCTAATAAATAAATAGTTAGAACGTTTCCCCTTCTTAATAAACAGTTGAGAGGTTTTTCACCATTTGTAATAAACAGTTGAAACGTTTTTT
>NW_013667581.1:140889-169685 GCF_000517525.1 Limulus polyphemus
TGATTTTATTACACTAAAGTATCAACAGTGCACTTTCGATATAAACGAATATACATATATTTGTCAATATATTAACATTACCACCAAATCCAGTGCCATGAGGTCCCTTGCCCTTCTATTTACATCCTGTGCCCCTTCCTAATGTTCAGCAAAACTAATTATTCCAGTCTTAAAACAACCTTGATATACTGACTTTTCCTTCCCAGTGTAAAAAAAAAAAAAAAATGCCTAAGTTGTTTCATACCATATACATTAAAAATGCGATATAAAGATATATTTCCAAATGACTTATTCGAAAGACAGAGAACATATCACGTGAAATATTTTGGAGCTGAATTTTTTCTTTTAACCCAAACATTTTGAAAAATCAAAATAAAATATTTTATTTTTCTAAAACTACATACTTTTAGGAAAGTTTTTAGCAAATTTTCAAAAATTTCGTCCACTAGTTTTATTTTATGAGCGAAATATTATGAGAACCACATTACCTATTTACAACACAAGTAGCCGGTAGTTATCTATGAAAAGCTGTGTGTGTGCGGAATTGTTGGTTGTAATATTTGTATAAAACAAACTTGTTAAAAACAGTTGAGAACCTGACTTTGGAAACAGTATTTACTAAATTATAATATATATTTTATCTTAGTTTCACTTCACAGCCAGTTGTAGTTTTAAAATTCCATAGCTAAAATGCTTTATTCAGGTACATTCACATTTTTTTCTTCAAAATTTCAATATATCTATATATTGCTGTACCTAGATGTTTTATGAAAATGGGTAAAGTTATTACACACAGCAAGGGATCTACACAAATACATATGCACTTGGAAGGCGTTGTTAACGGAGTGAATTCATCTGTCTAGGAGTTTTTGGACGACGTTTCGAACTGTTAGCGTAGTTCTTCATTAGACCTGAAGAAAATCTGCATTAGCAGCTCGAAACGTCGTCCAAAACTTCCTAGTCTGATGCAGTCCATAAACAAAGCCTTTCAAGTACACACTATCCTATCTAAACCTTCTCTCAAGCAAGAAATACATATGTATATTTTATCTTGGCATCTGTGCTATCCAACTTATCGAACTGGCCTTGAATAACTAGGCTAACATAGGGGTCACGTTCTTAGAGAACACTTGTCTCTCTTTTATCTAGCAATAATACGTGTGACTAGGTAAAGTCAGTTCTTGAGTAGAACACAGACAGTCGACAGAGACAGGTGACAGAGAGAGAGAGAGAAAAGAAATATACCTTGTCATGATATACGTACCTGGTAATTAGAGATAGTTTGTCATTTTCCTACTCCTTTCGGCGAATTTGCGATATTATCAGAAATTTTCAACTCACTGCCAAACTTCAAGCAGAGAAAGCAAGAAGACTTAATTATGGTGGTATTTTTGTTCAACTACTACACCTAAAGATTTCGCTTATCTATTCTCTCAGTGGAATTCAAAATCACAAGTGAACTGCCATCTCCTGGTAAGCAGTATCAGCTTGTACAGTATCTTTCTGTTACTACTTAGGAAATCAAGCTAGCCCTAAAAGATGACCTATCAACTGAAATTCGCGCTGTCCTCGGTACTGATGTTTTGGTTAATCTACAACTTTGGTTTGGGGTGTAATCTTGGCGGGGAATTAATGAAGAATATGGTTCTCAGAAGTTCGTTGTTTGTTTTTTCGGGAAAGGTTTCTCGTTAATGAAGTCGAAGTATTCAAAGATGCAGCTACATTGGAATATACGATCAATTAGTTAACTAATACTGTAACAAACAGTGTAATCGTTCCGATTTTTCAGGATGTGATTCTATGACCGGCAAGTCAAGAAACAACAAAAAAAAACAACTTCGAAGAGCGATCTACTCCAAGTTTTGAAGCAAGAGTGGGCGAAAATCCCACAATCTAAAATTGACGAGATGATTTTTACGATGCCCCAAAGGATCAACGAACTCCACGAAGCGAAAGGAAGATCTACTAGATATTAATTACATTATAAATATATCAATTCATGTGAATATGACTGAAAATTTTAATTTTTTTCTGAAAAGGTGGTGTCTATTTATTTGTGACCACGCTGTGTACATGACACATATGTATGTTTTTCAACAAGTGTTTGCTACAATATGGTGACACAAATATTGCATGCAAAATAGACAACAGCGAAACACTTAGCATAAGTCGCCAATTATCGACAACATTTACAACCACTACCTTAGCACCAATAGCTTTATGAAATGATGCTATACACAGTGATGATAAATACTGAATATGCATTCATGATTTCAGCTAACTGTAAGAAACAGTAGAGAGAGTCACCACCGTCTTATGACTAGGAAAATCTATTATGCTAATCGTCCACTGTTAAAAATTTGCTGAAATATAGTCGCGGAAATCCACGTAGAGACAGCAAACTCTAATAACGATCAACAATAGCGACTCGAGTAACAATATACAACAGCAAAATCGAGAACCTTTCATGTGGCAGTTCCAAATAATGCACTAGAAAATGCGCGAGTTGTTGTTTCCAACTAACGTACATGCTAGGAAAACACCGGATCTTTTTATGGCAGAAAGTGAAGGACTTAGAAAATTTCACAGCACGACAAAATTAAGGAGGTCGAAATAAGTTTACAACTACAGTGCAATAAATATCACTTGCAGTAATTTTATAGTGGAATCATAATAGGGATTTGTAACTTGAGCAAACTGTCAGCAGTAGATATACAGCCTTGTTTGCTTACATTTTGCGATCTCTATTTGTATATATTAAATTCTTAATTTTTAACTATCTTGTGTGTTGGCGTTTTTAATGCACAACAACAGGCAAATATATGCCTAGAGTAAGACAACCCCCACTAAGCGCGTATAAAATTTTACCAGTAGAAAATCAGCCTTTTCAAATAAAATATATACATCTAAAACATTGCTTTAGATAAAGCTTCGTGTCTTTTAAAGTAATTATTTACTGAACTAGGTGGCTTTGTTCCTGGGGTTTCGTGTAAACACGCATTTGATACGCGTCGAGTACAAAAGCAACCGCTCAGAACAACATCGTATCTATTATGTATTTATAATCACGTAAATGAACTTTCAATGAAAAATGATCAACTTTTAAATAGATCATGGACATTCGTAGCGCTTCATATAGTATATCTGTTTAGATTTTAGTGCAAGATACCCAACCGATTTTGCTGTAGGTTTGGGAAACAATAATATTAATAATAATAATATAAACAAATGGGGAAATTGTGATTTTGGGCAAATCATTTATTTTGCGTATTATCAGTGTTTGGTTTTTTAACTATTGAAAAGAAAGGTTTGAGTGTTGTTTCAAGAATATGTCTGCTTGTTCTATTGTTCTATAAGTCTGAATGTTCTACTAGAGTTTTGAACAAATCCCTGTACGATCCCTATTATGAATCAATATCGTGGTTCATGATACAAAGATGGAGCATGGTGATAAAAAAATGATAAACAATTTTTGAACTTATTAAAACATGAAGAAAAATAAATGTTTATTACTACCAAATATCTTTTATCCTTTGTACAGTCGAAAGAGTTGAAAATTTGTATCGGAATGTCCGCACTATGTTTTCTACTTCCTGACAGTAAAAAGGCTCAAGAGTGCTATTTAAGTCACTAAAAATGTGGTGATTAAAGAATTACTTCGAGACTGATGTTATAAGTGAAGCGTAGATGCATCTTGGAGGTACAGACAAATTCGTTTTATGAAAATTCTATAATTTTCGTTAATCATTCAACAATGGTTTATCGTCATTTTTGATGGGCTTTTATACTAGTAATAAAATAATAGCCCAGTAAAGTAAAATAATAATAATCCAGGGAAATAATTATGGAAAGGAAAAGACATAATTAAGTGGCAAACTTCGGTTCATTAGGTTATTGTTTGTTGTTTAAAGATAGGCAGAGAAGATGTGTTTGTGTGTTTGTTTTGAAGTTAAGCAAAAAGCTACACAATTGGCTATCTGTGCTCTGCCTACCACGGGTATCGAAACCAGGTTTCTAGCGTTGTAAGTCCACAAACATATTGCTGTACCACTGGAAGGCGCAGAGAAGAAAATAAAAGTGACGAGAAAGGTAACTTTGATATAACAGGTAGTAAAATATGGGTACACGTACCCATGGCTTCCCAGATGTGTGTGTACTTGGTATGGCAGGCCACACAGATGTTGATTATGGTGCATTAGAAACAAATTAACGTAACTTTCTTCCTAATGAATATGAAAAACACGATCATGATCTACCCTTCAAAAAATATTGCTTATCAAAGGCGTAGGAACCGGGGGTGCTGGAAGTGCTGTAGCACCCCACTTTTACATATCTGACTTATATAGCAACTGTAAGTTATACTATAATATTAATTTTCTGGGGCATTTCCCCAGACCCCCCCTCAAGATTGAGCTGCTCTTGGCAGTACAGAAGCTGCTTTTAGCAGATCCTTATACAGTATAGCTCCGTTATAACGCGATCGTTGAGGTCCATAAAATGTCATCGCGAAACAAGCGGGGTCGCGCTAAATCGGGGTTTTGCAAAGATATGCTTAAAATATTAAAAGTTATTAGTATGTAAACTATAACGAAGTTATGGTTACGAGATCGGTCCCACGGACCGACCTCGTGTCGAAAGAGTTAATGACCCATGCGTTCTATCCGAATTCGCGTTAAATCGGGGCGCGTAAAATCGGGGTTTCACTGTACTTTTAATCTCTCATTGTAAAATGTGCATGTCTAGACAAGCATCTCACTTTGTATCTTCTTACTACACCACTGCTTATAAAAAGTGGGAAAGGACAGATGATTGAACTGCGAAATAGGCGTTGCACGAACTATAAATACGAGAATGGTATTGATCAGCACTGACTACTGGGTGCTTAGTAGAAGTTGGCTAACACACTGTTGCTTCCCCATCACAAGTAGCACTAGTGTAGTAAACACACACTTAGGACTTTTACAGCAGATTCTTTTTTTTTTTATTGTATCTGTTCTTGGATTTGGTATTACGATTAACATTTCGTGCAACAAAAGATGTAGTTCTTGTCCAACAGAACCAACTATTATTGTTTTTCACAAATTGCATGTAACATATCCGACAGTATTTAATTTTTTATTACATTATTTCCTGGTAGTTGCTCTGATAAATGGCCAAATCATTCATAAGAAAAAGCTTAATTTGCCAGATATTTTGTAAAAAAGGCCAAACTACAGCGTGTCGAAGAAAAGATTATGGTACGGGTATTTGTTTGTTTGTGTTTCTCCAAAAACCTATTCGAGGGCTATCTGCGCTAGTCGTTCCTAAATTAGAAGCGATAAACTATAGGGAAAGGAACTAATCAACACTACCTTAGGCTACTCTAATCAAAGAGCGGGATTGACAGTCACGTTATAATGCGCCCACGGCTGAAAGGTAGGGCATGTTCGGCGATAGGGTTCGAATCCGCGACTCGCATATTGCGAGTCGAGTTCTATAACCACCAGGCCGTAAGAGGCCGCCCCGGTAACCATTGCCTTATTAGTAATAATCCAGTTGATACTGTAAATATTTATTCTTATATAACATAAAAAGTAATATGACAAAAACAAATTAGACACAAAATATTTGTTACAGGCAACTCAGTACAGCCATCATTTTTATTGTAGTGATTATTACAGTTCGATGAAATTTACGATGCTACTATAACGTGTGGTCTACAAATATATTTACACTACAGTGTGCTGTCTACACAGATACTATCATCATCATCACCGTGTTAATGATTCATTAAAACATAATTTCATGCTAAATAATTTATATCTATCCACGTTTTTTTCAGCAAATAATAAAAATTTAATAAGTTGTGTGTTCCAAAAGAGTACCTTAAATCTAGGTTATAATTGTTCTAGTTTGATTGTTGGAATTTATTTCATTCCGATTATATTAACCCACAAAACATCATGTAATGGTATTTTGTACTTTATTAGTTTAAAAGTGTTATTTATAATAAATGGCGCCAATTGCAAATAAACGAAAGTTAAAACGGTGATGGATGATAGTATCTGTGTAGACCGCACGCTATAGTGTAAAGATCTTTGTAGACCGCACGCAATAGTAGCACCAAATTTACTTCAAGCATATCTCTGTACGTGGAAATGGAAATAAGTGATCAATCAATCTAGAAATCTTCGAAAGTTGAAGTATCTTCAGCAGATTTATTATCATTTGAATACACAAGATTGGTGGTAAATAGATTCAACATACGTAGTGTTACAACGAATTTCTTGCACCACTTGCCACCAAACTGGAAGTCCATGAAAATTATGATAATGGCTATAAGCTGCTCATGCAAATGAAAAGCTTTCTTTTGATGGAAGCAACTTGCAAAAATATGTGTTATATAACAGAACTGCTCACCTGGGTAACTAGGCAGAAAACAGCATAGGTCTGGAGGTCTCTGTATAGTTTTGCTTCAACACCTGGCCAGAAATATTTCCGTCAAAAATGCTTCTTTTACCCAGCTCAGGTGGAGTAAGTTCCTGTATTGTTGTCCTATTAAGTTCATGTCGGTTTCCTCTCAAGTACATAAAAGGTAATTGATGGAATGGCAGATAGCCCATTTGAGTTAGGGCTTTGTCATGGTGCAGCCGACCTAACCCTCTGAACATATCTTTTTGATTTCGGTAGCCTAATCTGCAGCCTGATCTTTACTTCTTCACAGATTCAAGAAGTAAGTCCAGACACGTTATCTTAAATTCAAAAACTTTTGCCTCGGACTGAAGAGAATTGTCATTTGTAACAAATTAATTTATTTCTGCAATGTAGTTTGTTCCAAAATTGACTATTCATAAAGGCAAAGTGTTTCCATCAAAAATTCTAAAACGAAGACTGTCATAGTGCTGAGTCAAGAAAGTGTTATATTATTATCATTCTGATACAAAAGATCCACTATTAGTTGCAGGATCTCTTACACAGGGATTTTAATATACAGAGACTATGCCTCGAAACTTGCAGAGTAAAGATTTCTATTAAGCTTTAAATTCTGCCTTTTATTTAAAAAAATATATCTAATGCATACTCATTATATGTAAATTGTTCAAGAAATTTAAACAAAACATCAACTAATTCATAATTACTAGAAAAGCACGAAAATTACCATTGTATCAAAAACAACCAAAATAAACTGTAATTTTTTTACGTAAACTGTTCATCACTCTCACAATAGAGTAATGAGTTCATATTTGGAGAGAAAGAGGGATTCGTTAGACAAGAGACAAATTGAACTATTAAATAGGGTTACTGAGATCATCAGAGTACGCGCTGGACGAAAGGAAGAAACCCAGAAAGGAACCTGAGATCAATATCTGAAATAAAATTAGTCCGAATTGAGAAAACTGATAACGGCACTAAAATTTTCCAAATACTTACACAGGAATCATGAAATTTGGTGAGGGTGTAGAGTAGAGATTTCACCTTTGGAAGGTATCATTTACAAAGAAAAAGTAAATAAAGGGGCATTACTCAAACATTTTAATGATGATTAGGCTCTTGGAGACTATTGAGTGTGGTAATTTTTTATGATTTGTGATTGTAAAAATGCTCTTCTGTGATCTGTGACTGTTACTTCTCCCCCATCCCCTCTGAAAATAGCGAAATCAATAAGCGATTTTATGATCATGACAAACCTGTCACCCCGCTCTTTATATGAACCTTAAAAGTATACTTTACATAAAAAAAGCGTTAGAACAAAATACCTCATAAAATCTGAAACTTCGATATTTAATTCAACATATCTTTGAAGGTCATAACGCAAAAGCCCGATGAAAAGTATGATAAACAAACAACAACTAATACTTATTGCAATTTCCAAATGGTTTTCCTGAGTCAGAACAGTTGAAGTTATATTATCGTTGTATCACTTGTAATGGCGCTTTTTGAAAAAGTTGGAAACATGGTAAATATTTTAAACATGCTTTATCTCATGACTGCTTATGGATCGGAAAGCAAACTTTAAAATAGTGCTCGCAAAAGTCTACAGAAATGGAGAATACGTAAGATGTCATAATTGATCATGTGCCAGTTCTCTGTCAATGGACAAACGCTGCTACTGCCTTGAGTTTCGCTGGTACGGTATTAACCTTAAATTTCTTAATCGTGGGACCTCTAATCAGTGGTTAACGTATTGGGCTGTGGATCTGAAGTTCCGTGGTTTGCGTCCTGTTACCGCCTAAACAAAATCACTCTCTACACTTCAGAACGCGTGGGTGTATTATAAAAGTGACGTTCAAATCCTTCTTTTCGATCTGAAAAAGAGTAGCGCAAGAGTTAATGGCGTTTGGTACTGACTAGTTGCCTTCCCTGAATTCTATCATTTCAAAGTCAAAATCGGGTTTCGATACCCGTGGTGAGTACAGTACAGATAACCCATTATGTTGCTTTGTGCAAAACATTTCAAAATTATGAACGGCTAGGGCAGACAGCCCTCGCGTACCTTGGGTGAAATTCAACAAACAGACTAGTATTCATTATTGGGCTGAACTTCCATGCTAATAATTACATAAAGTCATAAACGATCTTACGCCAATCTACGTGATTAAGTTTTTAACATTTTTTACAGGGCCGTATCAATCGTTTATGGTGTCCTGTGCGAACTGTAAGTTCTGCGCACCTCCTAAAAAAATCTAATCTATCCTTGCCTTTAAAGATGTAAACTTGCGCCCCTACGGGTCAGCGCTCTGTGAGGGCGCACTGCTCGTACCACCCTAGGTATGGCCCTGCATATTTATATTATTAATATGCCCATGTTGTAACAGAAAAATAAACTTAAAATGTGCAAGACTTTAATTACTATCTACTATATATGAAACTATTATATATAATATATTAAAGCTAGATACATAAAAACGCTATGCATTTTGGTTTTATAAACTTTAGCCTTAGAGCTGTCATATTTATTTATACCCCGAAGTTAAACTATTAAGTAAAACTGATCCAATGCGTTCGCCCCTAAGGTATAGTAGGATGTTCTAAAAACTTGTATACAACCATGGAAAAGTGAAACTGGACCCCCTCAAAAAACAACAACAAAACTTGAGATAAACTTGTTTTAGTTTCAAACAAAACACTTGACTCATAAAATTGGTACGTGGAAGTATGTCTATGTCAGACAAATATTAGGATACTAACAGCAACACAAGACATCTCTAACAAATTCATCAGACAATCACTAAGACTATTCTGACAAAGAACTAATCATCACTATCGTAGGTATTTGAATGTGCGCCGCTCGTGGTGAAGATGTACATAAAATATTTTGTAAAAAAAGGGGGCAGCAGATCCGATAATAACGGGTGTGTATTGGGAATCTATAGATCCAATGCTAAATAATTTGCTATGAGGGGGCGTGGGGTGGGAGTGTCCCGAGAAAATCCCAGTGCATGAACTGAAACCTAAACTGTGAGAAAAAGTAGCATTAGTGAGACTTTACATAAATGAAATGTCTGAACGATAAACTGGAACTGGAGACAGTGGTGGAAATGATATGCAAGGTATTTAGCCAGGATGTTAAAAACTGGTAAGTAACTTTTGACCTTGGATAGCTTTGATCAGGAGATCATCCAACTTTTGATTTATTACTGTTGGTGGCGTCTCAAGTCAATGGCATAGGCTGTTTACGGTGTTGTCTTTCTCGTTTTTGGACACAGAATCTGGGGGTTCAGGTTGTTTGGCTAAATCTGCTTGAGCCTGTTTGCTTTTGGTATTTATGGTTATAGGGGTTCGATGTGGATGTTAAAACAAATTTTTATTTTTCAGCTGGGGTTTGAGTTTGTTAAATATCATCAACTATAGAGCTAAAATCATATCATCAACTATAGAGCTAAAATCATTTGTGATTAGTCCACATAGTATGATACATACTTTCAACATTTATCCTGGATTGTACAGTCTTCTGATCTCAATCCCACCGAGAACAGTTTGAAACAAGTTTTCAGGAAACATAGTACATTATAAAAACTATCTGAATTGGAAACAGTATTTATTAGGGAATAGTCAGGAGTTGAAGAAGATTAACTTCCAGACACTATTGAAGTCAGTGCCATATTGTATCAAGGTCCATGATGGCCCAACACATTATTAGGTTGGGGTATCTAATATATTGGCCAATGAATGCACATATATGGCTATATGCATGAGGTGTTTCACACATATACAGACTACATAAAATTATTTATGTGTATAGTAATATTATATTTTCAGGTAAAATGATTTACCAAAAGAGTTAATTAGTTGGGTTCATTGTATAGCAGAAGGTTTGGCAAGATAAAGTAAAAAATGATATTTAATTCTGCTAAAAATACCTGAGTTTGTGCTAAGGAACAAATGGACTTGACTCAAAATGTGATGCACATTGAGAACAAAATTTTTTTGACACAACACAAATCAGCAGCATGTGCGCTTCACATTATGGATACTTTACTAGAAGTGTGAATTGAATAGGCTGCCTAAACTCCCTCAAGATTTATTTCCAAACTGACTTACTCACTCAAGATGATTTTTCAGACTTACTTGGTTGATACTTGCACCATACTGACTAAATTTCATGCTACCTGGTTTAAATGGTAACACCAGACCTACCCAGAATAACTAACACTACCCATCTAACTGGTCATTCCCATTCAAACATTAAGAAGGGTGTAACCTAGAGATATCACCTGACTTACCATTGGAGGCAACTGCTGTCAATCTTCATGCACAAGTTACAGCTATACCTCCCATGAGCAATCAAGGTGTTACCTCCAAGGGATTGACAAAGAACAAAGTTCAGGGCTGTAGCCAGGCTGAGGCAGAGGAGGCAATTGCCTCTTCACTTTTTCCCCATAATTGGGAGCCCTATCAGAAAAATTGTAATATTGGAAACAAGCAAAATGTCCAATCAGTCAACAAAAGGGATCCAAATTAGTTAACAAAAGGGCCCCAATCAGTTTTTTTAATTGCTCTGTACATTATGTATTATTTAAAAATTGGCATGCACGTAGCCACAGTTCTGTAGAGACAGCCCCGAACCCCCAGCCAGGTGCTCTGCTTAAAAGTAGACAACTTTATACCTTATACACAAATTAAAATTTTATAGTTATGCAATGTTCTGCTGTAATTATTTTTTCATGTGAAAAGGGAGACTTTATGTGACAAAAATTAATTTGGAGTAGGGGGCCTCTTCAAGAATTTGCCTCTCCAGCACTCAAGAAGTCGCCAGGTTTGTTAGCAGCTTTACTTAAAATCTCTAGATACCTACCCTGTAGCTAAATGTTAAAAAACGTCACTACTATGGCGGCTTCTTGGATATTGGACATGTCAATTCTAATTCAGGTCATCAAGAGACCGATGCAGTCTTCTCGACATCCCCTGAGTCCTGACACAGTGTGATCAGGGACAACCTTTGGCCACCTTTCAGTAATACCAGCAACAAGTTATCAAAGAGACTGACGCAGTCTTGTAGACATCCCATGAGATAATATGTTTGGAATCAAACTGCTGCATTGTCTTGAATGTAACCATCTCTATTTGAGTAAAAGTAGTTTATTGTGTGGTAGTAAAATATTCATGAGCAGAGCCAACTGGTTTAAATAATTACGAAAGTTAATTTCACAAAGCTATCTATGCATCTTCCTGAAGGAAATGGATGTATGTTCCGGGACCGTTATTAGAGTATCTATCAAATTACTCACTGTTAGCCTCAACAATCATCAATATTTGCCTCCTATTCCTATTTCATAGTTCTTTCTTCTGACCAGTTTTTCTAATTAAGAGAAATATTTAGATCTGATAATAATATAGACTCGGGACAAGGGGGTTTTGATCAGCCAGTCAGTTTGATCATCCTTGCAATTAAGGCACCTGTCAGTCGAACCCCGACAATAATATTTTGTTCAACAGTTGTTGAAATTACGGAAATGCACACGTAATACTCACACAGATATCACAAATACCGAGTAACTGGAACCAAAGGGTCAGTTTATTATTAGTAGAAATAATACAAAAGAAGAACAAACAAGTTATATGACATGCTTGTATTTGATATATCATTTAAACATAGGAGTATACCCTGTTTTTATGCTACTATAAGTCTATCAAAGTATGAGTGTGAAATGTTGTTCTAAATGTCCTGTATTATTCCCCACAATTCTGCCAAGTTGGTTACTATTTAACATTCAAAGTTTCTATATAAGCTTATACAACTTTAATAATGTTCATAAAGTTTGAGGTTTTTACCACAATCTCTTCCTTTTAAGAGTTTCCATAATGCTCATAGTGAAACATTAAAAGTTACCTTGATCTGTCATAAGAAATAACTTTCACCAGCCAAAATTTTGATTTCCACACATTTATCATGTGGAGTTTTTGTGCTGGAAGCCATGAGTACATTCAACACACTACAGCTGAGAATAGGGTCACTTCCTGTATTTTTTAGATATTATGCTGATGTGGCACTGTCTGATTGGTTGGATGACAATCACTTACAGTATAAACTATCAACATGTGAGTGTACTTTGGCGCAGTTCATTTTAGTAAAATAGAGGGTGGGGGGGGGAGAGCAAACCCATAATATTTGCACTTTATACTTTTTTGTTCACTGTTTCCATAATAGTTTTTAATACTTTATATTGGCATCACATATCATCATATATTATTCAACAAAGTTTTATTCCAAAATACATGTAATACACTCTTTTGACGAATTCTGTAATGTTTTGCCTTTGTTTCTTTACAACAAATTTACCACAAATATAACAGAATATGTATGGGTCATTTACACAACCTCTTGTTGCTATAGTGTTGCATAAATAATATTGAAAAGTCATGCAGCCTGTTAACCATATGTATATATATATACTAGCGGTGTGTTTCTAATGGGTTCTAGAAGGATCGATAAGACTCTCACATTGTGATTGGTCTAAAGAAATCTATAGCCAGAGGTTGTCAACATTTTAAGCATAACAAAATTTGACCCAATTTCAATTAAAATGATTCACTTCTGTAAAAGTACATATGACATTTTGTGAAAAAATCTGTATGTGATGGAGAAAAATGAATATCATTTTCGAATTCAGCATACAAGAATTACTGTAGAACATGTAAAAATATCAAGACAATAAAACCATCGCAGGCCTGTGTAATCAAGGGGGTACCACAAACATTCTACAATGAAGCTCCACTTGTTAACTCAAAAAGTTAACTCTTTCAGCCATTGATGTTTCGATCAAGTAACTGTCTTAACTGCAGGGTTAGTTGGTGCAAAGGATCTTCTATGTTCAGAAGAATATTTATTCTCTGCTCCTAGGCATCAGAATGACAAGTTGCCATATTATATAAATTAACTTGTAGTTGTGTTTCTACTTGTAGCTCTACTAGCTTTTTATAAAGCAGAATGTAGAATGAGTCCTCAGCCACTCCAGATCATTCTGAATCAAAACATATATTCTCAGTGATAAACATTTCCCACCATTTTAGTGTTATCAACAGAGTTAAGCATTCTTAAAAACCACTTTATTGTCAGTATCATTCCAATAAGAAAGAAAGAGCAAAGATTATTGAATGGAGAAATGAGGGACTCGTTAATGGCATTCACATGATTACTTACATTAAAAAGATGGATTTCTAATACCTGTTGGACATTACTACATGTATCACAAAAGTACAATTTTCCAAACCATCTTTTATGGAGATCTTTACTGGATTGATCCATAAACACTTGTAGGAGGGGGGCAAAGCAAGGGATTTGGATGAGACAGAGGTGTCATTAGGAAGGGTGTTGAAGGGGGCCTCCTATGAAGAAAAGATAATAAACTTAAATAATAAAATTTGCCCTTTTTTTGGCTAAGTTACAATTATAAATAATAATATTTTTATTTAAATCTAAACAGTTTTCTCAAATGAAATTAATGAGTCAGTATTTAAGCTGATCCTTGCGATATTTGAAATATTTTGAGACATATAGTTAAGGTAATTATAATTACTAATTTTTTCCTTTATTTGTTTTAAATACAGATAATTATACAAATGGACTTTAGTCAAACTGGATTAATGTCACAAGTGAGGTACATCAGAGCTCAGTCTTAGGACTTTTGCTCTTTTTGATTTACATCAATGACGTAGATGAAGGAATGGTCAATGAATTACTTAAATTTGCAGATGATATTAAGGTCTTGGGTGTTGCTAGCTGTGAAGAGGATGCCACTGATTTACAAAAGGATTTAGTGAGTTGGGCAAATAAATGGCAGATAGGTTTGAATTATAATAAATTTGGATGGGAATAACCTTAATAGTGTCATGAAGGAAAGGGATCTTGGTGTAATAGTTGATCAGTCTCTAAAGCCATCCAAGCATTGTACTGTTGCTAGTGGTATGGCAAATATGATTTTAGGTTGTATCTACAGAAATATTAAATACAAGTCTAAAGAGGTTATAATTTCATTGTACAGGTCACTGGTTAGGCCACATTTGGAATATTGTGTTCATTTTTGGGCTCCTTACCTTAGGAAGGACATTGAATTGTTGGAAAGGATTCAGAGAAGGGTTACTAGAATGATGCCTGGTCATATGAGGTTGTCATATGAGGAGAGGCTGAAATCTCTCAAATTGTTTTCTCTTGTAAAAAGAAGAGTTAGAGAGGGAGCTGATTGAAGTGTGTAAGATTGTAAAGGGAATCGATAATGTTGATGCATCATCTTTTTCCATATTTAACAATGAGAATAGTAGGACTAGGGAACACAAATATACATTTTGGTAAGGTACGAGTCATCTTCAGCTAAGACAGTTTCATTCTTCTAACAGAGTGGTTGGCTTTTTGATGTTGTAGAGGCAGTAAATTTATGTTAATTTAAGAAAAACCTTGATAAGTATATGAATGATAAGGGCTGGCTTTAAGATTATTATTTTTTTTATTTAGTTTAGAGATGGAACAGCCGAGAGGGATCAATAGGTTCCATGTTGTCCCAAAACATTATGTTATGTTAAGGAATTTCAGTATATATGCAAATTAAGTTATGTACAATGAAGTTTCATTCACTTCTACAACAATGATACTTGTATAGCAGTTTACAAGACAAAACTTATTATTATCAATTCCAAATCTGTTCATAACATTTTCCAATCTACAGAAGCACAAGTAAAGTTTTGTAAACTTATGATGATGTCATCACATGGGGAGCCAGTACCTTGTCTCCTCCACCAGATTCACCCCTGAGGTTAAAACTTTCTGGTGATATAGATTATTACAAAAGGTACTGAGACATCTTACATCAAATTCAAAGCAATATATATTTATATATAATGATCTGGTAAGAAAAGCTTCCTTAAGTCATTTAGATCAATGTTTATAACCATTCTGGCCTGAAGCCTGCCTCATACACTCAGTGTAGAATGTGCCCTCTCCCTTGCATTTTATATATATATATATATACCCACACATATGTGTACAAATATATATAAACACACACACATACACATTTATATACATCATATAAACCCCATTGAAGAAGTGAACATACCTGCTCCTTTGAAACTGCCATTTTAGTGAGAACCTTGGACTTAAAATACATTGACTGAAATTGTGTCACCTCACATGGACCCAAGCCTAGAAGCCCCTATCATGTTTAACATACATCTCAAGGGGGATGTCCCTCCCCACATGTTAGGAACCACTAATATAGATTATTATTATTATCATTTAAATTGAAAACTTCAAATTTCTAGATGGTCATTAATTCAAAAACTGCCAAACTTCACCAATACCAGAGGTCAAACTGGTGTGGTACTTAGAAAAGTACCATATTTTATTTCTCAGTTTAGAAAGGTAATTGTATATTTTTTGATGTACATGCTTTCAAAGCACATACAATCTTTCACATTTTATAAATGTACTTTGTGCAGTACTGATCTTTTGTACACCAGTTATACTCAGTCAAGGCACATGTCTCACTTGGGTGTTTTTAGAAGTTTTTCAGAAAATGTTACTAAAATACTTGATTTTGTATCGTTGGAACGCTTAAGTTTACTTTCATCTCCAGAATAACCAGTGACATGAATAGTGCCTGTGCTCTGAGAGGGGTGATGTTACTGTTTTGTGTATATAATATTACTCTTTTTCAGTTTTTATCCAAAATTCCTCCTGGTACATCTCTCAACAGTAAGAGTGAAGTATTGTTTTCCTCTTTGACTTGTGTGGTATTCTTGGGTAGATTGGAATTCTCTAAGAGTATTTGGCTAGGATCTGCAGAATAGGAGGTTTGACAGAACATGTTTTGCAGGAATAAATCTGAATTCTTTGACTGAGTTGTGGAAAAAAAAAGAAGACTAGATTGCACACAATGTAAAAACTATTTATTTCACAAAACAATGAATAAGGATGGTATCTTTATTAGAAATAGAGAGATTTCAGGAAGATCTATAGAGAAAATCTGTCTGAAGTGTGTGAAAACCTGTTTCAGACTGAGTAAACTGGCATTATATACACAAAATCATAATACTATCTATTCTATTGTGTGTGTGTGTATGGGCACTACCATCTATAAGTGGGTCCCCCAGTGGCTCAACAGTGAGTCTGAAGGCTTATGATGTTAAAACCCAGGTTTTGATACCCATGGTGGGCATAGCACAGATAGCCCATTGTGTTGCTTTGTTCTTAATAACAAACAAACAAAAACATATAAGGTAGGTTTTTTTCCTCAAGGTATCAACTGACCTATTAGTGTAAAAGATCACTGTCTATCTTTACATAGTACATTCAACTTTACAGAAATATTTCTTACAAGAAGGTGCATGTGACTGAAAGCTTTCTCATGAGAAGGCATGGGTGATACCATAGGGGAATAATCCAGAAAAACAGGTAAATAGGAGGAAAGGAACCTAGCATCCTGAAACCTTCAAGTTCTATCCCTGAACATAACATTCACCTCACAAAAAAGCATGAATGATTGAAGGTTGTAGTCATGACTTGCTGTTTGGAGCCTCTAAAACTGAGTAGGGAAGTCTCTGTAGGACATCTAGATTGTTCCCAGTCAGAGGAAATGGGCCCCACCACTGGTCATTACCAATGGTCTGGAAGTGCTGCTGATGGACAAATTACAGAATTAGGAACTGTCTTGTTACCAGGAGAGAGAGAGCAATCATTGAATGGTGAAAATAGTGGCCTTAAAGACAGAAAACAATTTCTCAGATAGAGAAGAGGAGTGCTGATATCACCACAGTAGGTCATGGCAAACCTTTGGGTTGAGCAGAAATGTAAAAATATTTTTATTTTAAAAACTAAATATTGTAATAGAAAAACAGTTCAGAAATTTAGTCTCTTCATTTGCCAAAATTAACTTAATGTTGTCCACCATAGAAAATCGAATCCCGAATTTAGTGTTTTAAGTTTGTAAACATACCGCTGACTCACTAGGGGACGCGGGTGTGGAACACTTTAATATAATGATCAAAATGTCAACATTAATTAAATCAACATTAACCATAACTGGAGCTGTAGCACAGTAGATATTTTGCACTACGAGATATTAGTCAAATCTTTATATTTTATTTGAAAAACGTTTTTCTAAAGCGTTAGCTGGCCTCATCAAAGATAGGATTTTGATACTAACATTTATGCATTCTGTTTGGTGAAAGGGGTTTTAAAAATATTTTTAATATTTTGAAACTGCTTCACATATAACAGAGGTACAAATTAAGTGTTTAGCGACAATGTGACTCGTATTATTTCCAAAATCATTGAAATAACACAGTGACGTTCAACTATTTATCGTGCTTTACTCAATGGGTATGGCAAAGAAAAAACCTAGAGATAAAAACTGTTGTAACACGCACACATGCACAAAGGTCATAAAACTTATTTTATAAGGCAGTGTGTGTAAGAGTGTCTATATATCGTGAGTTAACGTTTGCTAGCTGTGAAGGAATAAATTGGGTTGGTTAAGGAATTATGCCGTAGTTTAAAGTGAATATAAATAATGAATATTAATTTATACAAAATAACTTATTTTATTAAGGTTTTATATTAATTCTATTATTTATATAATCGGAATGGTCCCTAGATAATAAAGTAGATGGCAGCTCATACTTCCGAAATTTATACATGTAACTTGTGTTGAAAGATGTCAGAAAGTTTAAGGTAATTCAATTTTATCTTGTATAGAAAACTGATATCGTTTTCGAGATGCTCTTTAGCCTGAAAGAGCTTGTTAGATGGCTAGGGCTGACAGTTTTTGAAATGTTATTAAACATCCTTGCTTTTACATTGTTCACAGTGTTAATCGCATTAAAGTTGGAAAGTTGGACAAACATGACTTGGTGGTCGGTATTTGTTCCGTTATATGTATGTGATGGTTTGAATGCCTACTTTTGTGTCATCGTATTTATTCGTCAATATATAGACGGTACCTACAAAGCTGCTGCATTTCGAGCATTATGGAGTTTTGTTCAGTTAATGCTCATTTTTCTATTGAAAATGCTATTATGTCTAAAACTTGAAGGCCAGAAGAATTTGGTGTATTCAGAAGTGCTTTCTCCAGTTTTTATACTTTTAATGCTTGTTGTTGTTCGTGCTTGCCAGCTACATTAATTTTTATCCGTTTGGAACTTGGATCAAACACTGAAACAGCTGAACTTATTTTGTGTGTTTCTAGTCCCCGATAGTAATAGAAAAATAAAAGAAACGGGGTGAGTTGTAAAATTGATTACAATAAAATTTGAATTACTGAATGTTAGAAAATATTTTCAACATTTATTTTGCCAGGTTTATATGGTATAAGTGTCAGTATAAATATAAAATGTTGCAATATTTTGGTTGTAACAAAAGGGTAATTCCATAAATAATGAAAAAAATGTAAATCATACTAGTACTCGTTAGTAAGTACACCAAGAATTTATTTATTTAATCTATCAAACACTGATTAGATCAGAACTAAGACTTGGCAATAACTTCATAAAATGAACATTAATTGTAAACTACAAACTAACTTTGTCAGTGGTTGATGGAGATAATATTTAGCACAGGGAATCAGTATGACTGTAATTGTACACACAACTCCATTGAACTTGAAGCTAAGTCAGTCTCACTCTCAAAATGTTCCCCCTTGTGCATGATTTTATTTTTATGAATAAGAGGTAACAAATTGATATCTTTTAAACAATGGTAATGGTTTTCCTCATCATTCCTCCTTACTTTAAACACTGCTTCAATTAATAATGTCAAAATAGAGTCCAATAATGAAGTGATGGAACTATTGTGTGTCATTCTGACTGTCTTTTTGTTGTTGTTGCAAAAACATGCCTTATGAAATTCATGAAAAGATATTGATTTCATGTGCAAAATATTGTAGATCAGTCAGTACTGTGTTATGTATTTTTACTTGGAAGTTTATTATAAAGTTGATGCAACTCAATTATATCTAATTCAATATAAACTATTTATTGTGTGTATTGGAATCATGACCATTTCATTGCAATTTAATATATTTATATGAAGGAAATTGAATAGGTTTGTTTATGATAGTATTTTTGAACGTTTATGTGAATATCATGTTTTTATTTACAAATATTTATTAATAGTATATTTCAACAATTTTATAGAATCTGCCAATTGAAAGAAAAGTGATAGTTGATTCAGATTAGTTGTTGTTTAATTATCAGAGAATTAACTATAAGCTATTTTTTCCTTGTAAAATAACAGAATAAATGTTTAACAATGAAACAAATTAATTGTGAGGAATTGAAAGTTTAGTTTTATTTGATTTCTGGAAAATTATACATATGACTATATTATTTCTTTTACAATATTTAAATCAAAGCACATAGAATTTAATGGTAGTTAAGTTGCTGAACATAGTAAATGTATTATTTAAGCATGAAACTGTCGTAATTTTCTTATATTACTCATTATGTTATTATTTTTGTCTTAAACTACCAAACATGAGCAAACTAGTATATTACTCATCATGTTATTATTCTTTACAGAGACTGTGCAACATAAATATTACTTCCTGTGAATGAATGACCTTGAGGTTAAAGTTTTATCACCTCATTAAGAAAGACTTGATTAAAAAGTTGTTTGTTGGTTTCTCTGAGTTTCCATAAAACATTCTTATTGATATTATACCAGTCGGAGCTCCTATTCCAGCAAATTACAGGAATATGACAGTTTTTTCAAGAAAATAAGAAAATTTTTTTCAAAGGTATCAGTTGTGTATATTTCTAATATCATCAAAGTATTCAACCTAACTTTTTATACTATTTCAAAGAAAATTTATTCTATTTTAAAGCAGTAATTTATAAATTCAGACTTGTGTAGACTTTAAATAGTTTGGTTCATGTATTTTTGGATGTTAAGCCTCCATAGCAGTAACTTTCTTTTCTGTATATATGAAACTTTTTATTAAAGTACTAAATAAAATGTTGTACAGAGCAAAACAGGTTTAAAGAAGCATTTTTATAATTTGAAAATGTTCCTCACTCTTTGTTGTTTGATTTCATAATAAAAAACAGTTTATGTACTATCAACTTTGAATGAATAGCTAAACATTGTTTTAGGATATTTGATGGTAGCCTTGATGGGCTTTCTGCAATTTGGTTTCTATTCTTATGTTAAATGCATCAGACCTAAAGAGACAGAGAAACCCACTGAGATCAAAAACAATAAATTTGTTGAGCACTCTGTCATGTACTATAAAAGAAAAACCAGTTAGGATTTGTTTCATCCAGTAACATGTTCAACAAAACTTGGAAAAATTCAAGTTAATGACAAAAAAAAAATCTTCATTACATTAATTTTCAACTTAAAACAATAATAATTAAAACAGAAGTAGTTATGCTTGATAACAGATGTGTACTTTAGTTTCTAAAAGAGGGTACTAACAGTACGATTTGCTATGTGAAGTAGAAATCCTGAAGTCTCAACGTATATTAAACATAAAAGAGGGTAAACATAAAAACAATGAGTGCTGATAGCTTATTGTATAACTTTGCACTACAACAAAAACAAATGAATACATTCGTGAACTTTCATTTATATTTCTTCAATTGTATACACTCTTTCCATTGTTATAAAGATTTGTAATGCAAGGTTTCAAAACACGTGTCAGTGCATTTTTTCGTTTAAAGCACTTAGTACTATATTTTACTCTTGTCGTGTTATTTGTTTCATCTCTTTAGCTTCTTACAGATTACATGTCATGATAATGTTATTGTTTATGACACGTTATTAACTTTAATAATATCAAACTGGTAATTTATTCCGTATAGTCACGATTTTGATTACTCAACTAAATTATACAAAAGCAATGAATTGTTTTCAGTTCATGCACAAAGTCTACTCATACAGTCTGCACCAACATTTGTAGTCCCCTTGATGGCTTCAATGTGGAATCGATAGTTCTGGAGATACAACACCCACTTCATGATTCTCGCACTGTGAATTTTGCAGCTCTAGATGTGTGCAAGGGGGTGATGGTCCATCTGGATGATAAATTCCTTCCCATAGAGGTAGTTCTGTAACTTCTGGATGGAAAATATGATAGTCAAACACTCTCGTTCGTTCACAGAGTAGCTCTTCTCACTGTTCAACCACTTTTTACTTACCCACACTACTGGAAACAGCCCGTCTACGTGTTCTTGTTGGAGTACTGCTCTAATTCCAATGTCTGAAGTATCAGCTTGAATAATGAATGATTTGTTGAAATCTGGCATTCTAAGAATTGGTGAACTTCCTAACATGTTCTTTAACTTCTGGAATACCATATCCTGTGGTTGTTCTCATTTCATCTTGTTGGGTAGGCCTTTCTTGGTCAGGTCAGTCAATGGTGCAGCAATTTCAGAATAGTTTGGGATGAACTTCCTATGGTATCCCACTAACCAGAGAAAGGATCTTGGTCATTGGAGCTGGTGCATCTTGTTTGCAGGTTAGCTTCTCCACTTCCATGGTTATCTGTTTGTCACCCACTTTGTGTTCAACAAAGTCCAGCACAAAATAATCAATATAACACTTAGATGGCCTAATGGTCAGGCCTGCTGCCCTCACTCACCTGGACAGTTCTCTAAGTTTCTTCAGGTGGTCTTCTCATTTGGCTGTGTGGGTCAGAATGTCGTCCATATAATGCTCGATGTTGGCGGTTTTCTGTAACATGTTCCTCATTATGCGGTTGAATCCTGTTGCTGAGTTGACTAACCCAAACAGCATCCTCATATACTGGTAACATCTGTCTGGTATCACAAAGGCTGTTTTCTCTTTAGATCATGTCTCCATCTGGATCTGCCAATAACTTTTACTGAGGTTGATCTTGGAAAATAACTTGACCCCACCTAGTTTCGGCATGATATCCTCTGAGTTGCCCATAGGTTCAGGGTTGAACTTTGTCACAAGTCTATGCAGAAGCTGTTCCTCTTCTCATGATCACAGCTAGTGAACAGTTGGCCGACTTCGAAGGCTCGGTGATTCCAGCTTTTAAAATTACCTCAACTTCTTGCTTGATCAAATCTCACATTGCATAGGGCTTCACCTTGACAGGATCCCTGGTCGTAGTCTCGATCTTGTGTTGCATAAGGTCTGTCTTGCCTGTTGTATCAGTGCAGACGTCTGTGTACTGGCACAGTAGATCTTGTAGCTCTTTCTTCTGCTTGCCAATCAGTTCTTCACCGATGTTGGCATCTTTGTATGTCTCATCTCCACCCAGTGGTCTTAGGTCTAGTAGGTCTTTATCTTCTATGACTAAGTCACTGTCGTCTAGTTCTGTGTCTATGAAACTACCCCTACCATGTCCGTCTGTACCTCAGTAGCTGCACCTGTTAGGTATTCTTCCCTCTCAAAATACCTTTTCAACAGATTGGCATGGTAAATCTTGGTCTTCCCATCCACTTTCACCTTATAGTCCATTCTGTTGAGCACTTCCTGCATTTCAAATGGTCTTTCCACTGCAGAGTAAGTTTGCTCTTGTATGTAGGTAGCAGAATCAAAACCGTCTGTTCGACCTTGGAACATCAATCCTTGATATTCTTGTCATAGAAGTGCTTTTGACTGTCTTTAGCTGCATACAGACTTTCTCGAGTGAATTAACAGGTCTCTTCTAGTCGGTTTCTGAGGTCTAACATGTACTGGTACATGTTCCTGACTTCTGAATATTCTTTTTCTGTCCACAGCTCTTTCAATATCTGCATCATACCTCATACCGTTCTTTGGTACAGTAACTCGAAGGGTGAAAATCCTGTACTTGCTTGTGGGTCTTCTCGATAAGCAAATAATACTGCCTGCAGGTGCCTGTCCCAGTCACGTGGTCTCTCCTGGCACATCTTCTTCAGCATGCTCTTTCAGACTCCATTGAATCTCTCACAAAGTCCATTACATCTAGGGTTGTACAGAGTGGTAAAGAGCTGCCTAGTGCTGATGAGTCTGCACACCCCCTGCATCAATTCTAAGGTAAACTGGGTCCCTCTATTGCTCAAGACTTCTTTTGGGAAGTATACTATACTGAACACTTCCAGGGGGCTTCTGCTACTCTCTCTGTCTCTATCTTCGGCAATGCTATGGCTTCTGGGAAACGTGTTGCATCGTCGACTACTATCAGCACATACCAGTTGTCCTTGTCAGAAACAGATGCTAGTGGTCAGACCAAACCCACAGCTACTTTGCTGAATAGCTCTTCTATGAGAGGCATCTCACCCAGTGGCACCTTGGCTACCTTCCCTCTAGGTATTGTCCTTTGGCAGATGTCACATGACCTGCAGAATCTGGTCACATCTCTGATGACCCCCAGTCAAAAGAAGTTGCTGGTGCTTCTGTCTACCATCTTCTTCAATTTCATTTTTTCACTTTAATTAACTTACTTAACTGGCACTAACTTGGTCGCTTATATATATAGCCTTAATGAGGCCTAGAACTTTCTACAAACTATGAGACGTTCTGATGTAACAATACTCACTTAAAGCAACAAAAAAATTCAGAAGGTTCCAGTAGCATGGCGTCAATTCTCAACAATTGAACCACACAACAAATGATTCGTAAACAGTTAGGTAAGCAAAATTGCCATAGCTATCATTTCTAAAAATAACTTACTTTAATGTTCGAACTATATAAACTAAGTAATACTCTCGCATTAAACTCTCGTATAAATATCCATTGTCACATGTTAATAAATATGTACTTACACTTACAGGTAATGACGTCACTATAGGTTTTTCACAGTAACTGTATCAGCATCAATTGTACTCTTCACGGGTACCTGACGTATTAGGTCTTAGTCACAATATGAAGAATTAGGCTTACTCCAACTCAAACTATCTCACAAAATTAAAAGTCGTAAAAAACATGAAATAAATGGCCTATCATGTTATAAACATCAATCCAGATTACTTTCATGTCATCAACTGTAAATTCACGCGTATACACACTGTCTAATGTTGTAGGTGCACAAGGGATGACAGAAAAATAACTTTGCTGTCACAAAATAGCACTAAGCCTGAGCCTGAATCATTAAATTTATAACAGTCATACTATATCTAGAAGTAATGAAAACCCCCATTATCATTATATCAGATAAACACGAAATTTAATCCATATAAAAACTAAAAAAGATACACATTTTGCTTGATTTATACTGTCTATATTAATTTCTTATTCTGTATTAGAGCACAACTTAGTGTCGTTCACGAAGATTGGTAAATACCAACCAGATTATCACGGGCAACAATGCATAGTGAAACAAGATAAAGTTGTGCAAATTTACAGAGCGTGAATTTTCTCAGGAAGTTTACGTCAGCAAAAGCCTGCTAATATTTACCATAAAAGTTAACCTGGTTACTCAGAAAGCAAGAACTGTAAAATCTTTTTAGAATGCTAATTTGTCAGACCTTCTATTTCTCATTGGTCTTACCTAACAACTTCAACTGTCCTAGCTGTTTATCTAACCAGTTCTGTGTGATCTTCTCTTCATAAATTCTGCTACAGTGCCACTACACAAATTGAACAGTCATCACAAGACATTAGAACAACATCTTGCTACCAAATGTTGGTCAATAGTTTGAAAAAAGTAAAGGCCCAACACCTTTACTGTTGTCAATTTTTCAACACACTAACTATTCTAACTTTGCAAGAATTTATTGGTTATCACACAATGTCCTGGCAGTATTTTAACATGAACCATCACTTGATAGCTCAGAAAACAAGGAACACCACTTTCTTTCAGTCAGTTGACCATATTTTGCATTCCTTTCTTATTTCTGATAATTACCACTGGAGATGATCACACACTCTTTGATGGTTGTATAATCACATCCTTCAACATCTATTCAGTTTCAGTGCTGATAATATCCCTGGTGCTCCATCATTCCGTCATTATCACATCACCTGTATCTAAGTGCTGACGTGCTATTATTATACAACCCAATCAACCATCTGATCCCATGAATATATCAACAAATTCCCTGAGAAATTCACCGAGTTCATGTCTTTGTGTTGAGATAAGATCGTTTGCTAAATCTCATTTAGATACTTCAGATTCTCTGGAAGTTGTACGTTCATTCTCAGATGCGATAGAATGGCTATGACACCAGCACAAGTGCAGAACTGTTAAGTTATGCATAAATTGAACAAAGACAGCAAAGGAAAAACAAGCAAACCCAAGTGAAAAAAAACAACAACAAAACAATATTTTTGTTCACATAGGCATTTCTCTCAAGACTTCAGCTTAGTAAAATGCAATAAACCAAAGGTCCTAATAAGAAAGATAAGGGGAATCAGAACCTTGTAGCCAACTTGTTTATAGTTGATGAGAGTCACAATAAAGACGATAGTCCACGGCTCAAGTGTTCTGTATCCCATTGTCGCGGACAGCAGAAACCCTCTGAAAAAAAATCCGATTCTTGGATAAGTTAAGAATTGTAATATGTAATATCTTTGGCAGTTGAAAAAAATTTATATTTAAGGAGTGTACACAGTCATATACTAACATGTCAGAATTATTGAAACACAAATAATGTTTAATAATTGTTTGAAATATATATATATATTTAAGGAGTATGCACAGTCATGTTATAATTATTGTAATGTAAATAATATTTAATCATTGGTTCTAAACATATGTTGCACATTTTACATAAACGTAAACATACGATGCCAATGTTTGATATAATGTCATTTGTACATATTTGATATGCATCTAAAACTTTAACTTACTTTAATGTTTGCACTATATGAACTAAATAATACTCTGGTATTAAACTTAAAATGAACAGTCGTGTATACCTAACTGTAAACTCCTCCTCAAGAAAAATATTTACAATATTTTTTTATATTATATACAAACAAAATTTTTAAATGTGATAGTTATGGCAAGTTTGCTTATCTAACTGTTTACGAATCATTTATTGTCTAGTTCAACTGTTGTGAATTGACGTCATGTTAATCGAACCTTCTGAATTTTCTTGTTGCTTTAAGTGAGTATTATTACACCATAACGTCTCGTAGTCTTTGTAGAAATTTCTAGGCCTAAGTTAGGCAATATATCTATATAGACGACCAAGTTAGTGCAAGTAAAGTAAGTTAATGAAAGTAAAAGTAAAAAAATGAAGCTGTACTGCATGTGAGTTTAGCTGTAATGGTCGATTTCTAAAGTGAGTTTCACAGCTTATATTGTAATAACAGAGATAGAGGAAAACAAATTGTCTTGTCAAAAGGTGTTCTAAAGTAATTAAACCCACCTGTGTGGACTTTGACAAAGAAAATACACATATTTATAGCTATGGACACAACTGTGGTAATCAAAAGTGTAACGAATATTTGTATATATGTTTGACTTGTTTTGAATATATTATTTTAAAACAAATGGATTGTCTGCTGTCCAATTACTGTTGAAATTTTTCGCTAACAAGTCACAGCTACCAACTGAAAGAATCATGTCCATACACACATAAAAACCTGACATCAAAAAAGACTGCAATGGTTAGCTTAAACTGCATGTTCCATGTTTTATTAAGGCACTTGAGGAATATATAAATGAAATGAGTATTCATAATATTTCATACAAAGACATGTTTATCAAGTTGCCGGATGCAGTACCAATAGATTTCTATGTGATTAGACTGTTGAAATGAGAAACCCATCATCCTCAGACTCATGATGGCTTAGAGAAATATGCAGGGAGGAGTGGTGGGTTTTGGACATAAAATATTTATGTTGGGACCTTTTGCAATGGAAACTGCGCTGCAGCGCTATCATCAAGCTGCGCGACCGTTAGATAGAGCATGAATAAACGTCGCGACATGGAGTTTAATGACGTGGTAAGGCAACATAATCGTTTTAATATAATGTACTCTAACCCTATGTACATAAGTATCCGCTACTTAATTAAGGTGCCGTATTTAAGAGGTTGTCATACATTATTTAAAATGTCGTTTCAATATTATATTATTATAATTGTTCACACTGCTTTTCTGGGGTCTCTTGCTTCCACAAAATAGATCACAGATTTGGTACTACTCATTTACACATCAGTGACATGCAAACTAGAAGAATATTTAATACATTCTCTTTGAAACTTCTTAACATCAAAGATTCCAGCTGCTGGAAGATTATGAAGTGCTCCTGATTGATGCAGTCATGGTAGCACCAATTGCAACCGTTTTGTTGATTCTTCTTTCGTTTTCCCATTTCTTGTTCAAATTTTATCAGACAATTTAAGCGAATCACATTGAATTAGTCTATGAAATGTAGAGAGTTCCTATCTTTATTGATTTTTCTTGTTTCTTTATACTTTTAGTTTGCTTAATTATTATTCTAGTATTAAAGTATTAACTGAAAATTCCTGAAGTTGTGACTTAGAAAATTAGAATATATTTCAAGTCCGTACAGACACTTAGAAAATTAGAATATATTTCAAGTCCGTAAAGACACTTTTGAAAACTTTGATAGTCTTACTCTGACATTGTTCAGCTAAATGGTATTTTTAACATTCACAGAACCTTTAAAGATTTTCACTCCAAGGCTTCATTGATAGCGTCGTTGCATTATTTGGTTTTCTTGTGGTATTGTAGAAAAACTCTCATCTTATAGACCTAGGCCCGGCATGGCCGGGTGGTTAGGGCACTCGACTTGCAATCCGAGGGTCGCGGGTTCGAATCCCCGTCACACCAAACATGCTCGCTCTTTCAGCCGTGGAGGTGTTATAATGTGACGGTCAATCCCACTATTCGTTGGTAAAAGAGTAGCCCAAGAGTTGGCGGTGGGTGGTGATGACTAGCTGCCTTCCCCCTATTCTTATACTGCTAAATTAGGGACAGCTAGCGCAGATAGCCCTCGTGTTGCTTTGCGCAAAATTCAAAACAAACAAACTTATAGAACTTTGATTTTTCATGAGTTACGAAAGGTGCAAGGTTTATATAAAATATATATATGGTTGATATAACATTAGCAATGACAGACGTCGATGCAGAAAATAATATATTTTTTCTGTGAACTTCAAAGGTTAACAACTGCTGTTTTGTGTTTATGTTCTCATTTCTAGTTAATTGAAAATTAAACACTTAAAAGATAAATTTGTTCACTATTCTCATTAGTTTAAAACGTTTCAAATTTTTATGATACATGTTCTAGTCACTAGTCAATTAGCCAATTTAGACTTGAGAAAATTAGGGTACTTACTGAATTTGTTTGAGATACCACACTGTTCAGTTTAGTTATAAATAAATAACAAATGTATGTTAAATTTTCTGATCAGGTAAATTAAAAATTTCTAAGTTTATGTTCTAGTCAGTAGTCAGTTTAGACTTGCAAAATTTAG
>NW_013667581.1:170614-174372 GCF_000517525.1 Limulus polyphemus
TAGTCGAGCGCCTTATCCACCTGGCCATGCCGGGCCCAGGTAGGTAGTTAAATATGCTAATAACAGCAAATTCAACCAGGAAATTTGTGAAGTAGTCTGTGTTTGTAAAACTTGGGTGAATTTTCTTGTGTGTGTGTGTGTGTGTGAGAAGTGAGGAGACTGGCCCAATTTAATAAATTAACACAGTCTTTATTATATATATAAAAAAACAAAATGCAACGTATGTACTTGTGTGGATGAAAAGACAGTCATTTCTATTGGAATGTGATCAGGTCCACATATTTCTCTTTCTCAGAATGCATTTACGCAAAAGCAAAACATGATAATCTTAAAGTATGGTCTTTACTTGAATCCAACATGTAAACTAGGTTTCTTTGTCCAGTCGATAGCATCACTTCGTGATCCTTATTCACTCACAGTACTGATCAGCTGTAACATACGGACATCGTCCATTAGGCCAACAAAGGATATTACAGTCACTGATCTTTTCAACATGGATGATCATTATTGCGATATTAGACTTAAGATAGAAAAATTTTCGTGGAATTTTTTTTTATATTTTGTAAATAATTTTCAGCACTGAATGTATAAAATGTAGTTTAAATAGACTTAAATTACTAAGCTGTAGGCTACAGAAAATAATTTTTCAGGATTTGTAAGCTGTAAATAATATATTGTGGGATGCAAGTTATCGTAAGTACATTTTCTTGAGGTTAGATATTACACTTCCCTTTTTTGTTGGTATATTATTAGCCAACAAAACCAACGATGTGAAATGTTTGTGACCACTCTATGAACTACATGACATTTACTTTTTAATAGGTGGCATATGTACAAGAAGTTTAGTGTATTAAGTTCTTTGTTTTAATTATTTCATTTAAGTCTAAACGTGGTTCTTAGATTTGGTATGTTTATAACTTGCTACAGATTATCGTGGTTGTGTGTAACTGGAATTCCTGCAAAATTGTATTAGTCTGTAGCTATTCTGTACTTCAACAATTTCCCAGATCATCCCTTGTATTTCTCAAAACTTGGAGATTTAAATACCAGGATGAGAGAATGTTAGCTATGAATTGTGATTAGTAGCGCAGAAAGGGAGTGTATTCAAGAAAGGTCTGAAAAGGAGGTGGTTCCATCCCCTTTACAGAATATTTCAGTAAGAAATGTAATGATATGAAAAGTTCTTTCATCATAAAAATTCATAGTTGGTCTGTGGATATTAATTGATCAAATACCTGTCCTAAGTGAACGTTGTTATAGAATAATGGATCATTATATTGTCTTTTACTGGAGAACATGAAAAAATTCATTTATACCCAAGTCATCAGGTAGAATCTGGCATTACTGAAGAAGTAAGTCAATTTTGATGTGATTTGCAAGTACACATTTTGTAATCAAACTTAAGCCTAAAATACCATGTGATCAAGAAAAAAATTCACAAAGTACAAGAAATACAAAACATTCTTAAGAGATGTAGATCTTCAAATATCTTAATTCCCTATAACTAGGTGGAAACCATCATACATGCTATCATAAAGCTCAAGATGACAAGCAAATGCTATCTGATGAGGTGGTCCCTTTCTTTAAGAAGATGAGGCATCACTATGAAGTTATTTTGTGGCTGTAATTCTTGCCAGCAGCCATAGAGCAGTGCTTGATGAATATATTTTCATTTTACTTTCATCCTATCCAACTGACAGCCTGCATACTGGACAGAAAGTACAAAGGTCAAACCTTGGAGGAAAATGAACAAATGGAAGACATGAACATACAAGACCTGGCACCAGTTGTTTTTCCCCTCTATAATCAATCTGCACTTTGTTAGAATAAATTTTCTGATTTTCCGTGAGAGAGCTTGCAATTTATCACAAGTTTTGTTGCACTACCATTTGATCAGCTCACTAAGAGATCCATCTAGTGTTTCGCATTTCCTTGAGCTAATTTTCAACATGTTAGTAATGCAATACAAAACTGAACAATGAGTTCTGTTCCTATAATTGTTCGAACCTTTCTTCTTCAAATTGTACAATGAGATTAAGATTTCACCTGTTAATGAAGTTATAATTATGGGGTATTTTAATTTCAGGTATATAGATTGGGAAATGCTAGAGTCAAACTGTGATGGAGAAAAGTTATTGGAAACTGTTCAAGATGGTTTTCTTCATCAATAAGTCAAGTAATCTACTCGAAACAATGCTATTTTAGATTTATTGTTAACTTCAAATATAGAAATGATCAAGAGGGTGGAAACCGGGGAACATTTGGGTGCAAGTGATCATTGCTCTATTAGGTTCAATATTTTGCTGCATATGGAGATAGGGAATAATGACATTTTAGTTACAAATTTCAAAAAAGCAATGTTTGAAGGGATGCGACAAGAATTATCTGTTGTAAATTGGGAGATGAGTTATTTGGAAACACTGATCAGATGTGGAAAATTTTTAAAGATAACTTTTTTAAATATTCAAGGTAAGCATATTCCTTATAGAAAGAAAATGATAGCTGCAAGTAAAAACCAGATTGGCTCACAAAGAGTATAAGATATAAAATTAAAGAAAAGCATTATAAATTTAAGAAATTTAAATTGACTGGTATGATGGGAAATTTGGTGAAACAGGAGATTAGGATATCAAAAAGGTTGGCTGAAAATGTCAAAAGTAACATTAAGGATTTCTTCAAATACATTAAGGGGAACAAAATTTAAGGATGGGATAGGACTTTTAAGGGGTGATAAAGGAAGACTCGTATCTGATGATTATGAGATGGCTGGATTATTAAATTCTACGTTTTCTTCAGTTTTTACTATTGAAGATTTAAGCAGTATTCCTCACCCTGAACAGTTGTTAGATGGAAACAAGATCGAACAAGATGATCACACAATTCTAATCTTGTTAATAAACAATTGGGAACTTTAAAGAATGATAAAGCTCCTGGGCCAGATAATATTTTCAAAACGGTTTTAAAGTAGGTTAAGGATTGGATATGTGATCCACTTGCTACTATTTTTTGTAAGTCCTTGAATAGCAGGCAGGTACCAGAGGATTGGAAGTTAGCTAATGTTACTCCTCTTTTCAAGGGAGATGATAAACATTGTCCCAGTAATTACAGACCCATTAGTTTTACATCAGTTGTGGGAAATGTTTTGGAAAGTCTAAAAAAAGATGTTTTGCAAAGCCATTTAACAAAGTTTAGAATTATATTCGATAGTCAACATGGTTTCAATAAGGGAAAATCTTGTGTTACAAAACTTTTAACATTCTTTGAAAAGGTTACTGCTTATGTAGATGAGGGTAAAGGTATAGATTTGGTGTATCCGGATTTTCAGAAAGCATTTGACAAGGTGCCACATAAAAGGCTTGTCAAAAGGTATCTCTGTAGGTGTGGGGAATAAATTAGCAAATTGGATAGAAGAGCGGCTCGATGGAAAAAAGCAGAGTGTTGTTACAAATGGATTTCAGTCAAATTGGATTAATTTTACAAGTGGAGTACCTCATAGCTCAGCCTTAGGACCTTTGCTCTTTTGAATTTACATCAATGACATAGATTAAAAAATGGTTAATAAATTACTTAAATTTGCAGATGATATTAAGGTCTTGGGTGTTGCTAGCTGTGAAGAAGATGTTGCTGATTTACAAAAGGATTTAGATCATTTAGTGAGTTGGTCAAATAAATGGAAAATGGGTTTTAATTATAATAAATGCAAGATAATGCATGTCGGTTGTCATAATTTGAATTATAAGTATAATTTGGATGTGAAT